>NC_140249.1:9774958-9794958 GCF_949987555.1 Borostomias antarcticus
CACCCGGCTCATACAGAAGAAGGTAAAGTACAACTTCTTGGCCTCCCAGAGTGTCTTGTCATCTGTGTTTGCATGAAATCACGCCCCCTTCAGTGACATGCAAGAATCGACTGGTTCAAACTACTTTTGGTAACCATTTATTGTTCTGAGATTCTCATGTTTTCTGAATCCAGAAGTTGTGTTCTGTGTTCTGCCCCCTCAGCCGGAGCCAATCAGAATCCAGGTCCAGATGCCTCCCAAGCAGGAAGTGAAGCCGCTGACCGCCGTGGCCATCCCTCAGCAGAAGACCCTGGCTGTCGGCCAGCCTCAGGTGAAGATCTCCACCAACGGCGGCGCCGGCGGCCCCCAGATCATCCACATCACGCCCATGGTGGGGCAGCAGCAGTACTTCCTGCAGCAGAACCCGGGCGAGCCCCCCATCCAGCTGCTGCTGCAGAGCTCCAGCCCCGTGGTGGGCAGCCTCGTCCCCGTCGTACACAAACTCCCCGGCGCCGCCCCAGCCCCCGCCAACGTCCAAGCCCCCACCGTGACTGTCCAGACCGCCGTTAAAACCCCCGGCAGGCCCCCTGCGGCCAACGCCACTGCCACCGCCACCAAGCCCGCCACTGCTCCAGCTGGCTCGTCGGCCCCCGCAGAGAAGGACAAGGAGAGACAGAAAGGGAAGACGAGAGCGAAGAAGCCTCTGAAGGTGAAGACGCGCTCGGGAAGGGTGTCCCGGCCGCCCAAGTACAAGGCCAAGGACTACAAGTTCATCAAGACCGAGGACCTGGCGGAGAGTCACCAGTCAGACTCGGACGACTACTCTGAGATGAGCGAGGAGGAGGAGGAGGAAGGCAGGAAGGGGGCGTCGTCCACCATGAGCTTCAGCCACAAGCAGAGGGCGCACAAGTGTCAGACGTGCGACAAGGCCTACATAGGACACGGGGGGCTGTCCCGACACTACAGACTAAACCCCACCCACGGGGACCCCCAGGACCCCGCCCCCGACCAGGAGCGGGCGGAGCCCCAGGCGGAGAGGCCGGCGACGGGGGAGGCGGAGGGCGGCGCGCGGGCGGAGGAGGAGGAGGAGAACGACTCCAGTCCCGCCGACAAGCCGTCGGGTTCCGAGAAGGAGGAGGAGCCTGTGACAGCCGCCACCTCGTCTACCACCGCTACCGCTCCACAGAAGGTTAGATGCCCGGTCTCTCTCCGGTCTCTCTCTGTCAAAACCTCTGCTGAAAAACGCCCGGTCTCTCTCTGTCAACCTCTACTGAAAAACATCTAGAATGACCGTTTGCTTCTGGAAGTGAGTGAGTGAGTGAGTGAGTGAGTGAGTGAGTGAGTGAGTGAGTGAGTGAGTGAGTGAGTGAGAGTGTGTGTGTGTGTGTGTGTGGGGTGAACGGAACCCTTGAGAAGTGTTGTTCCGATGCCGATGTCTGAATGCTGGTTTCCCTCACTGGCCCCTGCCTGACTTCCGCTGCCCACGCAGATGGACGCGTCTCCCCCCCAGACGGCTCAGGGGCCCGCCGGACTCCGCGGGGTCCAGCCCAGGCGCCCGGGCCGGCCCAGGGGCCGAGGCCGTGGGAGGGGCCGGGGTCGCGGGAGACCCAGGGGGCCCATACCCCCCAAGGTGGCGGTGGGCCTGCCGGTCAGGCGAGGAGGGCGTCGCGGCAGACCTCCGAAGCTAGGGGGCGCCAGCGCGGAGCAGCAGGCCCAGAGGAGGAGGGACCGGCTGAGAGAGGTAGTGAACATGACACCGCAGCCCCTGAGCTGCTACTGCTCTGTCTTTAACGCTTCCACACCTCTGACGCTGAACGTGGCTGTATGCAGAGAAATAGGGGGAAATTATTATTTAAATGTGCCTACAAATAACATAAAACAACTGAAATGATGTCTGCGCTACGTTACTAAGTGCAGCTGGCTGGAAGTCTGTATTGAACTGAACTTTTACGTTTTATTTACATCAACAGATGAGCCTCATGCATCATGTTTTCAGCCTCTGTTGTAATGGCTTGTAAGTGTTGTTAAGGAGAAGAACATTGTTTATTCGTCAGGCAGCAGTTTGACACACCAACACGCGTGCAATGTGCAGTGACACACGAGAACTCGCACGCGTGCTTTGTGCTCTGCGTTGAACCCCTCCATCCGGTGGTGTCAGTGGCGCCTGGGGACCAATCCTGGTCAGGGCAGGGATTGTGATTGTGTCCTAAGTGTGACCTGTGATTGTGTGTCCTAGGTGTGACCTGTGATTGTGTGTCCTAGGTGGTCCAGCAGTGTGACAGTGAGGAGCTGGTGGAGGTGGTGGCCCCACGCCTGGCCAAGGCCCTGAGTCTCTGGGACCTGCTCCTCATGAAGGTGAACCCGGGTGCTCCCAGCTGCTCTGTCTGGGGCACGGCTCTCAACATAGCAACATGTCAACATATTAGCCTGCTCATCAACATATTAGCCTGCTCATCAACATATTAGCCTGCTCATCAACATATTAGCCTGCTCATCAACATATTAGCCTGCTCATCATCATATTAGCCTGCTCATCAACATATTAGCCTGCTCATCAACATATTAGCCTGCTCATCATCATATTAGCCTGCTCATCAACATATTAGCCTGCTCATCAACATATTAGCCTGCTCATCAACATATTAGCCTGCTCATCAACATGCAGGACATCTGGATGTTTGGGGCTGGTACCAGAAGAAAAGAAAACAAACTACTTCTCTTAGAATGGTCAAATATTATTGTACCAATATGATGACACTGTCTTTGCTTGCATAGATTTAGATGAAGGTGTCCCATTATTAAACACCCATTAAACTCATGCATAGGCCCTCCAAAATATTATTCATTATACTTTAATATACAGAATATTAGACCAATGTCAAGTGAGTAAAAAAAAAAAAAAAAAATTTAACACCTTGAATTTTTTTCGGTGACCTTTATTTTGAAATTCCTTGAAAGAGAGCTACCGGGCATAAGTATCGTTTCACACTGCTTGAAGAGCAACTGGTAGTGTGCTGTGTCCTAATAAACTGCATAAATGTCAAAACTACAGCTTGTAGCATCCAAGTTTGTACTTGTATCTATGTGAAGCTAACCAGCTAGAATAGACTTAAAAGATCAGCTTTTGCGATCGGCCGATTTGGCGACCACCGATCGAGTCATTTAGAGTGAAAATCGACCGATTCAAATCAGTGGCCGGTCAATCAGAGCATCCCCTAGTGAAGGAGTTGGGTACCTCTTGATGTGCACGTTTGTACAGTTCTGGTTCTTGCTTACTGTCTGTGTGTTTGTGTTTGTGTTTGTGTGTGTGTGTTTGTGTGTGTGTGTTTGTGTGTGTGTGTGTCAGGTGGAGAAGGGGCGGCCAGCGAAGGCCCACTTTCCAGAGGTGTATGCTGAGTTTGAGCAGCTGCACAGTCAGGTGAAGAAGATGGCCCAGGAGTACATCTCCAACCCTCAGGGAGTCCACGCTGCACTGGAGGTCCACAACATGGAGGTGCCATCTCTCTCTCTTGGTCGCTCCCCCTCTCTGTCTTGGTCTCTGTCTCTCTATCTCTCTCTCCCCCTCCAAATATCAACCCTGTCTGTTCTTCAGGTTGCCAAGTCAATTGGCATCTTCGATGAGGTGAACAAGCTGAAGGTTTTGAATCCTGGTCAAGGGCAGAGTTCTACAAACCCAGCCAGCAAGAATGTCCGCTATATGGAGGTGAGCAAGCCTTCCCTAATGTTCCACTCTAAGTAAAGTAAAAAGTACAACTTTATTTATAGAGCGCTCTTCTCAGCACGAGTGCACAGAGTGCTTTACAGTGGAGAATTAATATAAACATACAATTCACATGTGCAAAAATCATGACAACATGGGGGGGGGGCTAGTTGGGCTACAGATGGCCAAAGGCCTGCCTGAACAGGTGAGTCTTCAAGAGTTTTTTTAAAAGAGTTCTCAGAAGTTGAGGCTCTCAGGTCCTGGGGTAGGGCATTCCAGAGCCTAGGGGCCGTAGCCCCAAAGGCTCGGTCACCCTTAGTCTTTAGCCTGATCCGAGGCACCACCAGGAGCCCCTGATCGGACGACTTCAGGGACCGGCTGGAGGAGTAGGGGTGGATGAGGTCGCAGATGTAGGCGGGGGCTTGTCCATGGAGGGCTCTGTAAGTGAACACCAGGACCTTGAAGTGGATCCTGAGGTGCACAGGGAGCCAGTGCAGGGAGGCCAGGATGGGGGTGATGTGGCACGATTTTTTGGCCCTGGTGAGCAGCCTGGCCGCGGCATTCTGGACCAGTTGCAACTGGTCCACAGATGCTTTGTTTAAGCAGGTGAACAAAGAGTTGCAATATTCCAAACTGGAGGATATAAAAGCATGGACAGACATTTCCAAATCACCATGAGCAACAATGGACGAAGTTTTGCGTTATTCCTCAGCATACTCAGTATGCAGTTATAACGTTCCACACTAGCAGTTAGTATGCAGTTATAACGTTCCACACTAGGGGCGGCGGTATAGCTCAGATGGTAGAGCGGATCGTTCAGTGATCGTAGGGTCGGTGGTTCGAATCCCGGCTCCTCAGTCCCGACTACCTGTCGGAAGTGTCCTTGGGCAAGACACTGAACCCCAAATTGCTCCCAATGAGCAGGCCAGCAACTTGCATGGCAGCTGCCGCCATTGGTGTGTGAATGGCCAGTGTAACAACTGGATGGGGAGCGCATTACAAATGCAGTACCTAGCACCTAGTACTGAGCTGTCCACTGATCACCATCTGGTGGTGAGCTGGTTTCGATGGCGGGGGAAGCTTCTGGACAGACCTGGAAAACCCAAGCGTGTAGTGAGGGTGAACTGGGATTGTCTAGAGGAAGAGCCTGTCCAGAGAGATTTCAATTGCCACCTCCGGCGGAGCTTCTCAGGCATCCCTGTGGAGGTTGGGGACATCAAGCATGAGTGGTCGGTGTTCAAAGCCTCCATTGCTGAAGCTGCGGCTGGGAGCTGAGGGCCATAGGTACCTCAAGGGGCGGTAACCCTCGGACACCGTGGTGGACAGCGGTGGTCAGGGAAGCCGTCCGACTGAAGAAGGAGGCCTTCCGGGATATGTTGGCCCGGGAGACTCCAGAAGCAGTTGCAGGGTCAGTTGCAGGGTATCGACTGGCCCGGAGGGCTGCGGCTTCGGCCGTGACCAAGGCAAAGCAGCGGGTGTGGGAGGAGTTCGGAGAAACCATGGAGAAGGACTTTCGGTCGGCACCAAAGTGTTTCTGGAAGACCATCAGACACCTCAGGAAGGGAAAGCGGGGGACCATCCAAGCTGTATACAGCAAGGAGGGGACACTGCTGACCTCAACTGAGGAGGTTGTTGAGCGTTGGAAGGAGCACTTTGAGGAACTCCTGAACCCGACTAAACCACCCTCTACGATCGAGGCAGAGCCGGAAGATGATGGGGGGGGTTGTCAATTTCCTTGGAGGAGGTCACTGAGGTAGTCAAACAACTCCACAGTGGCAGAGCCCCAGGGACTGATGAGATCCGTCCAGAAATGCTGAAGGCGCTGGGTGTTGAGGGGCTGTCTTGGTTGACACGCCTCTTTAACATTGCGTGGAAGTCTGGGTCAGTGCCAAAGGAGTGGCAGACTGGGGTGGTGGTCCCAATATTCAAAAAAGGGGACCAGATGGTGTGTGCCAATTATAGAGGCATCACATTACTCAGCCTCCCAGGGAAAGTCCAACTCCAAGGTGCTGGAAAGGAGGGTCCGGCCGATAGTCAAACCTCGGATCGAAGAGGAACAATGCGGATTACGTCCTGGTCGTGGAACCAGCGACCAGCTCTTCACTCTCGCGAGGATCTTGGAGGGGGCTTGGGAGTTTGCCCAACCTGTCTACATGTGTTTTGTGGACTTGGAGAAGGCTTATGACCGGGTCCCTCGAGAGGTCTTGTGGAGGGTTATGCGGGAGTATGGGGTACTTAGGGCCATCCAATCCCTGTACACCCAGAGCGAGAGCTGTGTCCTGGTCCTCGGCAGTAAGTCGTCTTCCTTTCCGGTGGGGGTTGGCCTCCGCCAGGGCTGCGCTTTGTCACCAATCCTGTTTGTGATTTTCATGGACAGGATATCGAGGCGTAGCCGTGGGGAGGTGGGTTTGCAGTTCGGTGAGCTGGGGATCGCGTCGCTGCTATTTGCAGATGATGTGGTCCTGATGGCATCATCTGCCTGCGACCTCCAGCACTCTCTGGATAGGTTCGCAACTGAGTGTGAAGCGGCTGGGATGAGAATCAGCACTTCTAAATCTGAGGCCATGGTTCTCAGCAGGAAACCGGTGGCCTGTCCGCTCCGAGTAGGAAATGAGTCCTTACCCCAAGTGAAGGAGTTCAAGTATCTGGGGGTTCACGAGTGAGGGAACCATGGAGAGGGAGTTTGGCCGGAGAATCGGAGCAGCAGGTGCGGTTCTGCAGTCGCTTTACCGCACTGTTGTGACGAAAAGAGAGCTGAGTCAAAAGGCAAAGCTCTCGATCTACCGGTCTATCTTCGTCCCCAACCTCACCTATGGTCATGAAGGATGGGTCATGACTGAAAGAATGAGATCACGGATACAAGCGGCCGAAATGAGTTTTCTCCGGAGGGTGGCTGGGGTCTCCCTGAGAGATCGGGTGAGAAGTTCAGTCATCCGGGACAGACTCGGGAGTAGAGCCGCTGCTCCTTTGCTCAGTTCAGTTCAAGGCTTTTATTGTCATGTGTATTTATAAAATACAATGAAATGCACTGTGCCCGGCGTCAAAAGGAGCCAGTTGAGGTGGTTCGGGCATCTAGTGAGGATGCCTCCTGGGCCCAGGACTAGGTGGCGGGACTACATCTCCACACTGGCCTGTGAGCGGCTAAAGATTCCCCAGGCAGAATTGGTTGATGCTGCTAGGGAAAGGGATGTCTGGGGCCCCCTGCTGGAGCTGCTGCCTCCACGACCCGACCCCGGATAAGCGGATGAAGATGGATGGATGGATGGTCCAAGTGCATAGCTTGATCACAGAAGACACCCAGGTTTCTAACAGAGGGCCTAACATTTCCCTTGAGCGACCCCATGTGAGCTGTAGCGGCAGTCTTGTCATTCGCAACGACCAGCACTTCAGTCTTGGAGGCGTTCAATTGCAGGAAGTTATCCGCCATCCATTGGTCAATGGCCGATAGACAGTCATGTAGGATGCTGAGTCCCTCGACTTAAGAGAGAACTGGAGTTGGATGTCGTCAGCATACAGATGATATTTGACACCCTTGAATGTACTGATGAGAAGACCGAGGGGGAGCATGTATAGGGCAAACAGAGTTGGTGCCAGCACGGATCCCTGTGGCACACCACACGACAAGGGATGGGTGTCAGATTTAAAGGGACCAACAGCCACAGAGAAACTTCTCTCTCTGAGGTAGGAGGCAAACCAACTAAGAGCACTCCCTGTGATGCCCACCCAGTCCCTGAGCCTATCCAGCAGGATGCCGTGGTCCACCGTGTCCAACGCTGCGCTGAGGTCTAGCAGGACCAGGACGGAGCATTCGCCATCATAATGTCATTGGAGACTCTGAGAAGGGCAGTTTCCGTGGAATGTTGCTTGCGGAACCCGGATTGAAATTTGTCTGAGATGTTATGGTTGGTTAGATAGGTGGCGAGCTGGTTTGCCACCACTTTCTCCAGCACCTTCGAGACAAAGGACAGCTTAGAGATGGGCCTGTTGTTGTTTGGTAGGGACCGGTCCAGATTGGGCTTCCTGAGCAGCGGCTGAACAACCGCTTGCTTAAAAAGGGCTGGAAACGTACCTGAGGCTAGGGACCTATTTATGATGGTGAGACGGCTGGGGCCCACAGAGGTCATAACTTCCTTCAGCATCGACGATCATAAAATGTCTTAGAGGGCTTGAGGAAGGTTTCATGGAGCTCACCAAGACTGTTAGGTCCTTTAGGGAGATGCAAGATGCTCAGAGCTGAATCCCTGACTTGACAGAGAGGGATAGAGGAGGGGGAGGAGGGAGGGGCGATGCTAGCCCTCACACCAGCAACTTTGTTTATAAAAAAACTGGAGAAAAAGATTGCAGTCTTCATTAGAAAGGATAGGTGCAGATGGGAGAGGGGGGCTAACAATACTATTTATAGTACTAAACAATACTCTAGGGTTGTGGTTGGTGGAGGATATTAGGTTGGCAAAATATGCGGGCAGTGGCTAGTTTCAGTGCAAAACTAGAATGGAGAAGTAAGACGCCTCCTTCCCTCCACTAGTTTGGGGGTCCACCTTGGGCAAGTGGTAGTCCCCACTAGCCCCCCTACCTGGGGTTACAGGTAAGAATCCCTGATGAAAGAACAACTAAAAGGAAGAGAAACCCGGCCCCGGAGGAAGCCCACGCACAGCACTGGCGCCGGAACCAATCTCCTGGATAGGGGTTGGACCCTGTTCTTCTCCGGAGTTGCTCACGGTATGAGGCGTAAGGCAGGTGTGGCTATACTAGCTAGCCCTCAGCTGAGCGCCTCTGTGCTGGAGTTCACCCCAGTGGACGAGAGGGTTGACTCCCTGCGCCTTAGGACTGTGGGGGGGGGGGGGGGGGGACTCTGACTGTGGTTTGTGCTTATGCACCGAACAGCAGTTCAGAGTACTCAGCCTTCCTGCAGACCCTGAGTGGAGTCCTATTTGGGGCTCTTCAGGGGACTCCACTGTCCTATTGGGGGACTTCAATGCACACGTGGGTAATGATGGAGAAACTTGGAGGGGTGTGATTGGGAGGCATGGCCACCACGATCTGAACCCGAGTGGTGTTTTGTTGTTGGACTTCTGTGCTAGTCACGATTTGTCCATAACAAACACCATGTTCGAACACAAGGATGCCCACAAGTACACCTGGCATCAGAACACCTTAGGCCGAAGGTCGATGATCGATTTCGTTATCGTATCATCTGATCTGAGGCCATGTGTTTTGGACACTTGGGTAAAGAGAGGGGCAGAGCTGTTCTTCTTCTTCTCCCCAAACAAATGCCTTTTTGGCGGCCTAAACATCGATGAAAACGGATGAAACTTTGCAGATACGTCAGTCCCGGTGAAAAATTTGATAATTCATGGGTGACGGAAATAGGCGTGGCAAAACAGCTCAAGAGCGCCCCCTGGAAAATTTAAAATGGCGAGCCCCACCTTTCAGTTTGATGTAGGCGAACGAAATTCGGAGGGCATATGTATTTCATCAAGACACACTAAAATGTCTCTTGGAGCTATACCCAACATGCAACAGGAAGTCCGCCATTTTGCTCTTAATATGCCATTTTCCCCTTGTTTTTACCATTTCCATGCCTCGTACTTTAACGAACTCCTCCTACAGATTTCATCCGATCAACTTCATATTCGGTCAGCTTCATCTTAAGACCTTTGAGATCAAAAGTTATCAAAAAAATTTAGTTTTCACCGAACACCCTTGCCGTGGCGCCCCGCCAAAGTTTGACATTTCGCCATAAAACACGAAGTCCTTATAACTTCTCCATGCATTATCCAATTTGTCCCATATATCTCACGCTTCATGACGGTTCTGTCCTGAACACATCTGTGTGTCAGTATTGCGTCATACTTATAGCGCCACCTATTGGCGAAATAGGAAGTCCTCATAACTCCTACATACATTATCCGATTTACACCAAATTGCTCACACTTCATGAAGGTCGCATCCTGAACACATCTTTACATCGGTATTTAGTCACACTTACAGCGCCACCTACTGGTGAAACAGTAAGTCCTCATAACTCCTCCATACATTATCCAATTTGTCCGATATATCTCACGCTTCATGACGGTTCTGTCCTGAACACATCTATGTGTCAGTATTGCGGCATACTTATAGCGCCACCTATTGGTGAAACAGGAAGTCCTCATAACTCCTCTAAACATTATCCAATTTGTCCGATATATCTCACGCTTCATGACGGTTCTGTCCTGAACACATCTATGTGTCAGTATTGCGTCATACTTATAGCGCCACCTATTGGTGAAACAGAAGTCCTCATAACTCCTGCATACATCATCCGATTTGCACCAAATTGCTGACGCTTCATGAAGGTCACCTTCTGAACACATCTATGCGTCGGTATTGAGTCACACTTACAGCGCCACCTACTGGTGAAACAGGAAGTACTCATAACTCCTACATATGTTATCCGATTTACTCCAAATTGCTCATGCTTGATGAAGGTCGCATCTTGAACACTTTTGTAAGTCAGTATTGCGTCATACCTACAGCGCCACCTACTGGTGAAACAGGAAGTTTCATCAAGGTACCGTCCTGAACACATCTATGCTTCGGTATTGAGTCACGCTTAGAGCGCCACCTACTGGTGACAGGAAGTTTCTCTCAGTACTGGTCACCGAAATAGCACAGCCTTTAACGGCGCCACACCCCGACACGCGTGAGGTGCGAGTGCCCGCTCAATGCTGCTCGCAGCCCTAGTTATTATTATTAGGGCCCGAGCACTGGTGGTGCGAGGCCCTATTGAAACTCGAAGGATTATTATTATTCTCCTTCTCCTTCTTCTCCCCAAACAAATGCCTTTTTGGCGGCCTAAACATCAATGAAAACGCACGAAACTTTGCAGATACGTCAGTCCCGGTGAAACTTAGATATTTCATGGGTGACGGAAATGGGCGTGGCAAAACGGCTCAAGAGCGCCCCCTGGAAATTTTTAAATGGCGAGCCCCACCTTTCAGTTTGATGTAGGCGAACGAAATTCGGAGGGCATATGTATTTCATCGAGACACACTAAAATGTCTCTTGGAGCTATACCCAACATGCAACAGGAAGGCCGCCATTTTGCTCTTAATGTGCCATTTTGTCCTTGTTTTGACCATTTCCATGCCTCGTACTTCAACGAACTCCTCCTACAGATTTCATCCGATCGACTTCATATTCGGTCAGCTTCATCTTAAGACCTTTGTGATCAAAAGTTATAAAAAAAATTGAGTTTTCACCACACACCCTTGCCGTGGCGCCCCGCCAAAGTTTGACATTTCGCCATAAAACACGAAGTCCTCATAACTCCTCCATACATTATCCGATTTGTCCGATATATCTCACGCTTCATGACGGTTCTGTCCTGAACACATCTATGTGTCAGTATTGCGTCATACTTATAGCGCCACCTATTGGTGAAACAGGAAGTGCTCATAACTCCTGCATACATCATCCGATTTGCACCAAATTGTTGACGCTTCATGAAGGTCACCTTCTGAACGCATCTATGCGTCTGTATTGAGTCACACTTACAGCGCCACCTACTGGTGAAACAGGAAGTACTCATTACTCCTACATATGTTATCCGATTTACTCCAAATTGCTCATGCTTGATGAAGGTCGCATCTTGAACACTTCTGTAAGTCAGTATTGCGTCATACCTACAGCGCCACCTACTGGTGAAACAGGAAGTCCTCATAACTCCTACATACGTTATCCGATTTACTCCAAATTGCTCAGGGTTGATGAAGGTCGGATCCTGAACACATCTGTGCGTCAGCATTGAGTCATAATTATAGCGCCACCTACTGCTTACAGGAAGTCCTCATAACTCCTACATACTTTGTCCGATTTACACAACATTTCTCACGCTTCATCAAGGTACCGTCCTGTACACATCTATGTGTCGGTATTGAGTCACCCTTAGAGCGCCACCCACTGGTGACAGGAAGTTTCTCTCAGCACAGGACACCGAAATAGCACACCCTTTAACGGCGCCGCACCCCGACACTCGTGGGGTGCGAGGGCCCGCTCACTGCTGCTCGCAGCCCTAGTTGCACTTGTAATTCTATGAAGGTATTGAACCAGAGAGCACACTACTGTTTGACCATATGTAATATATTTTTTGTTTTGTATTGATTATCATCTTATGTTCAATAAACATAAAAGTAAACTTGAATGAGTCTCATTGAGTGACATGCTATGCTTGCATTGTAGTACAGCGGGATCCCCTAACCATCGCTTATATTTATAGTTTTTCCGGTCTTAAATTCCATTCAAGGTGGCTTTAAAAAGGTCTTAAAAAGTCTTAAATTTAACTTGCTGAAACCTGCAGAAACCCTGAAATTACATCCGGTACCTTTAATACAACAAAATATTTGTTATGCGGTCACATGTATGTGGAGTATTTTACAACGGCTTCCAGCCAATCAGAATCAAGGACCGGAACTACCAGGCCTGGGTGAATACTCGATTCTGATTGGCTGGAGGGGTGTGCATTATTTCTCAACAGATGCACGGCTAGAGCCTCATCACAGTTTTCACAAATCACAAATTAATGCGCTTTGTTTCCCCTCAGCATTACAATGAAACATCCTTTTGATCTTGGCTCTACGACTAAATATGTCACTTCAGTACGTATTAATATTTTTTCAGGCGAGAAAGTAACCATATAGATTCTCACTGTGGTCAGTTTCTAATTATATGCCATTACATTTTGTGCGTGGCTGTAAGCCAGCACACCATAGATGGCATTTGTTGGGTTATCAATCCCTCCATCCCGTTGTTGACCTGCATTTCTATGTTGCCACCACAAGAGGCAGTAGTCCCAGCACACCAAAATAAATACACTGTAACACTGCACTGTCAAGTTCCTCGGTAGTGTAGTGGATAAAGCATCCGCCTCCCATGTGGAAGGTTAGGGGTTCAAGACCCCGGTGGGGAAGATTTTGGGACGCAATACCCACACCCTCTGCTAGCCTGTGGGCCTATTTCTACCTTTACTTTCGGCCTTTCCATCCCTCTCCCTCCCTCATTTCACTCTCCTTTCCCCTTTTTTTGGAAGTACGGGAGAGATTCCATAGGAACAAAGACACTTTCAAGTTCCTCGGTAATGTAGTGGATAAAGTGTCTAACTCCCATGCGGAAGATAATGGGTTCAATTCCCAGTTGAGCACCCGCCTGTTTGATTTTTAACTTTAGCCACGACCTTTCTTCCTCTTCTCTCTGCCCCCTTTGACCACCTACAGTATAGGTGTCTCAGTAATTACCCATTGTATATTAGGCTATACTTTGCATGTATTTACCAGGTAAATGTTTGGTAATTGGGGGACTATGAAAGGAAGGGTTATCCAAAAAATGTTCAGAGTAAGTTAATTTAGCAATAAATGGCCTAGGGCCAATGGGCCTAGGATATAGACAATAAACTACCGGTGGAATGGTGGTGGAGCAATAGCGGGAGCATTTCCGATTACTAGCGGACCGCTGTCCCTCACGCTGATAATAAGCCAGATTATTAACCAGTCCGCTTGCCATTCGATGTGCAAATGGCCAGGAACCTGCCAGCGGATTCTGCCGGAGGTCCGCCAGCTCGTCCATCGGGGACCCGCTGTAGGTCCGCTATCCTTGTGTTATATTTCGCCGGAGGTCCGCCAACTCATCCATCGGGGACCCGCTGTAGGTCCGCTAGCCTTGTGTTATCTGGGTTTATCCCTTACCTTTGTCCAGAAACAGAAGTTGAACCAATTGCAGCAAAATAGTTAACATTACAGGAATCATCAGTGTAACTGCTTTAGCCACTGACCGCTACCATTAATGTTATGGAAACTGCTGCAAAGTTGTTGTGAGCTCATGAGCTAACTGGCTATCCTGCTCTTATTGTGCTGGATTAGCATTGGAAGCATTGGAACTGATGTGTCCAAGCGACCAGACCTATCTTAATTTATCAGACATTATTTCATGTCATTTCAATTCACAGCTATTTCAGTGGCATGACTAGCTTCTGTCCTACGAGTCCTGAACAGAAACAAGCCAGCCACGCACATAAGCCAGGCTGGACCTGGCCTGGTTTGGAGTTCCCTGTCTGGCAGAGTTTGAGTCTGTTGGTCCACTTCAGCCGAGTGCGCTTGCATCAGACACCATGTTCTCCTGCGATTACACAGGATTATTCTTTTGCGACTATTCTTTTTCTAAGACAGAGATGGAAATACATATATGTATGTTAAGAGTATTGTTGGGTGGAGGCATTTAGCTGCTACGCGGTTTTTCTAGTTGTCTTTGGAAGTGGCCATGGTATAAGGGGTATACTAGGTTTCGCCTCATGGGGTTATTCGCCTCCGCGTCGTGCATTATTCTTCAATAACGGCACACCTCGTCGTGTATTATCCCTTACTTATACAACAGCTAGTTCCTACCGCACATTGTGATTGGCCAAGACGCACTCGGAGCCGTGCCAATAACCACCATATACCAACGGGCAACGGTCTAGTGATTGTCTGACGGACTAGCGGCTCTTTCCCTCCAGAACTCCAAGATGCTCCCTCCATCCAAGAGGTTCAAGATGGAGAACAGGACAGGAGAGCTGAACAGCGGCTCCATCCACCAGAACGGGATAGAGAAGAGCGCTGACAGCACCAGAGGTACGTTATGTGTGCTACTCTAAGATGGTGGAGTCTTACCTTTCAGATGGGCTATAGATTCATAGATGTTCTATATATTGTAGCACACATTCCCCTTAACTAGTGTATAGATGATTTGAGCGTCTGTAGGTCAGTCAATCCCCTCTCCTCCGCTCCTGTCCCTGTTCCGTGTCAGGGTCCAGCCCTCTGAAGGCTCAGAGCGTGTCAGGGTCCAGCAGCCTGAAGGTGTGTTCGGTGTCCGTCTCTCCTCTGGTGGTGGCATCAGGCTCCAAACCCCCCACAGCGACTACGACTCCCCCCCCGAAACAGCCGCCCCCCCCGTCCTCCGACCCCCCGGTCATCCCCGCGCAGCTGCCTGGCACGGGGCCTGACGAGGCCATGGACATCGGGGGCCCTGAGCCCTGCGAGGTCCTCAGCACCAGCGACATCGCTGAACAGATGAAGGAGCTGGAGAAGGCTCTGGCCACGGACCCGGGAGCCCCCCGGCCGGCTCCGCCCGCCCCGGCCCCCACCCAGCCCCTGGCCGCCTCCACGCAGACCGGGCAGGGCGTTCCGTCCCTGGGCAGCTCCGTGGTGCAGGAGGGCCAGGAGATCTACATCCAGACGGAGGGCCTGACCATGCAGCTGGCTGAGAGCTCCGAGGGCGAGGCCGGCTCCGAGCGCATCGTCATCGTCAACGGGCCAGACGGCACCACCATGCACATCCGCGCGCCAGAGGGCGTCCCGCTGGAGGCCGTGCACGCCCTGCTGGGCATCGAGGCAGAGGCCGCCAAGACCACGCAACCGCAGTGACCTGCAACTCTGACCCAAGAGACACTCTCTTACCCGCCTCCCAACCAACACCCTGACCCAACACTGATACCCGCCTCCCAACCAACACCCCGACACCCTCATACCACCTCCCAACCAACACCCCGACACCCTCATATCACCTCCCAACTAACACCCCGACACCCTCATACCACCTCCCAACCAAAACCCCGACACCCTGACACCACCTCCCAACCAACACCCCGACACCCTCATACCACTTCCCAACCAACACCCTGACCCAACACTCTGATATCCACCTCCCAACCACCAACCAACACTCATACCCACCTCCCAACCAACACCCCGACACTCTCATACCACCTCCCAACCAACACCCTGACCCAACACTCTTAATACCCACCTCCCAACCAACACCCTGACCCAACACTCTTAATACCCACCTCCCAACAAACACCTGACCCAGCGCAGACTTTGGCCCCCGTAGGAATAATCTGCCCTCCTGCATGAGTGCCCTGATGGGGGAGGGGTCATGTGATCCAGGGTGTGGAGGGGCGGGGCCAGCATGCTGGGGGAGGGGTCATGTGATCCAGGGTGTGGAGGGGCGGGGCCAGCATGCTGGGGGAGGGGTCATGTCTGATCCAGGGTGTGGAGGGGCGGGGTCAGCAGCACTTACCATCACCGTGTTAATGTTCCACGACCGGCGGGATTTTTATTGTTTCTCAGTATTCTTTGTAAATTTGTAAACGTTATTTTCGATGTGGTTTTTTCATATTTAGACACACAAATAGCCCTTCCTTAAAAAAAAAAGTGCTTAGTTGTTTGTGATATGTTTATATGTAGATAAATATCAAAGGCAGTTGGAAAAAAAAAAGTTGCACTATTTTATTACTTTTTATATATTGGGGCGTAACATTTTCCAAGCATAAGGAGGTTTGTAATAATACCATAGGAAATAATGCTATGAGGGGAACACCCGGAAGATGTGGTGGTTTAACTCATTTCCATGTGACAGTTGTTGATTAGTGCAGTGAGACCATTTCATGACCTGGGCTGTACAGTTGAACTCATTTTCCTCTAAATAAAGGATGTGAGAAAGACTGTCCCTGCATCTGTCCCTCTCTGAGAACACCAGCAGTCAAAAGACTGTCCCTGCATCTGTCCCTCTCTGAGAACACCAGCAGTCAAAAGACTGTCCCTGCATCTGTCCCTCTCTGAGAACACCAGCAGTCAAAAGACTGTCCCTGCATCTGTCCCTCTCTGAGAACACCAGCAGTCAAAAGACTGTCCCTGCATCCGTCCCTCTCTGAGAACCTCAGCAGTCAAAGACTGTCCCTGCATCTGTCCCTCTCTGAGAACACCAGCAGTCAAAAGACTGTCCCTGCATCTGTCCCTCTCTGAGAACACCAGCAGCCAAAAGACTGTCCCTGCATCTGTCCCTCTCTGAGAACACCAGCAGTCAAAAGACTGTCCCTGCATCCGTCCCTCTCTGAGAACCTCAGCAGTCAAAGACTGTCCCTGCATCTGTCCCTCTCTGAGAACACCAGCAGTCAAAAGACTGTCCCTGCATCCGTCCCTCTCTGAGAACCCCAGCAGTCAAAAGACTGTCCCTGCATCCGTCCCTCTCCGAGAACCCCAGCAGTCAGGACCCCGAGGGACCCCCGCGTCTCGCCAGGTCTGAGGCGCCCACCCCTGCTGCCTGTTCAGGTGCATCTGCTGAAATCACTGTCACATTCTTAGTATTACATGTACTATACAATGCCTTTAAATACAACGTTTAATACAAAAAAATGCTTTACACATTGTACAAAAGTAACAATCCATCCCTGTGTGGCTGGTTCACAGAGGCGTGCAGTGTAGCTGTATTCAGGGGGTGCGTGTTGGAAACTCCTGCTGGAGTATTTACTGTCAATGAGATGACTTAGAATCTGAGGAGATTAGTTTTAGGTCCTTCTATGACTGTGTGATGACTATCGGAGGGGTTAGTTTTAGGTCCTTCTTTGAATGTGTGAGGACCATCGGAGGGGTTAGTTTTAGGTCCTCCTTTGACTGATGACTATCGGAGGGGTTAGTTTGAGGTCCTTTGACTGATGACTATCGGAGGGGTTAGTTTTAAGTCCTATGACTGTGATGACTATCGGAGGGGTTAGTTTTAGGTTCTTCTTTGACTGTGTGATGACTATCGGAGGGGTTAGTTTTAGGTCCTCCTTTGACTGTGTGATGACGATTGGAGGGGTTAGTTTGAGGTCCTCCTCTGACTGATGATTATCGGAGGGGTTAGTTTTAGGTTCTTCTTTGACTGTGTGATGACTATCGGAGGGGTTAGTTTTTAATCCACACTCCAGACCATTGTGGGGTGGTGATGCACCCGATACCAGAAGCAGCAGCAGCCTAGCTGATCACGGAGCTCTCTCTGTGGCTGCATTCCAAATTGCATACTTCCATACTATATAGTATGCCAAAAAAGGATGTAGTACGTTCCAATACGTAGTATGCCACATGCAGTATGGCAAAAGTACCAGGATGTTCTATTACATCCAGTCGTATTTTGCAGTATGCAAGCCAGCACACTTTTCTGGCTATTCTGCCCGCAGTCCTGTGCTCAGCGGAAATGACATCACATGTGTGAGTCGCACCAGAGGCGTTCTGATGAATCCCAGCTGTGGACGAATGTCATTTCATGGACAGCAGCGGATGTGGTCAAATTTGAAGGCGCAATGTTATGACAAGGTAGTATGTCCTAATTGGATGCATACTGCTTGCAAAGTACATACTTTCTAGGGGCAGCTGTAGTACGTACTGGTAGTAAAGAGAAGTATGCGATTCAGAACGCAATCTGGTCTCTTAACAGACTAGCAGGGTCTGTGTCTGGTCTCTCTAGCAGCCTAGCTGGGTCTGTGTCTGGTCTACAGCCTAGCTTGGTCTGTGTCTGGTCTCTCTAGCAGCCTAGCTGGGTCTGTGTCTGGTCTACAGTCTAGCTGGGTCTGTGTCTGGTCTCTCTAGCAGCCTAGCTGGGTCTGTGTCCGGTCTACACCAGTCTAGCTGGGTCTGTGTCTGGTCTACAGCCTAGCTGGGTCTGTGTCCGGTCTACACCAGTCTAGCTGGGTCTGTGTCCGGTCTACAGCCTAGCTGGGTCTGTGTCTGGTCTACAGCCTAGCTGGGTCTGTGTCTGGTCTCCAGCCTAGCTGGGTCTGTGTCCGGTCTCCAGCAGAAGGCCCTCCAGCAGCAGGCGGAGGTTGTCGTCCAGGTAGGGCTGGTGGAGCCAGCAGGACAGGTGCACCATGGAGAGGTGGTGACTGCGGGTGTGGGCCAGGTCCTGGAGGATGGCCCGCTTCAGACGCAGCTCCTGACCGTAGGCCTCCAGCAGTCTGGACGACACGGCCACTGAGGGGGGAGAGAGAGGTTTACTACCCCGGCATGGAGGACGTTCCACCAGCTGTGAGACGGCCAGCGACGCCCCTCTGATGTCAGGGTTCCAGCCACCTCACCAGATCAGATCTGAAACACGTCCGGGACTCTCCAAGAACATCACGCCAGTCTGACCTCATCAGCAGTCGTCAGCACGGCTCGCGTAGCGTGTGTTTATGACATCACATCGATTCACGACAGGCTGGTAAAACCTGAGGGGCTCCCCTGTTGGGAGTGTGTAGTGTTGATCTGTGAGCAGGGAACCGGGCCCAGAGGTCTACTGGGGGGGGGACAGGCAGGGGAGAGGACAGGCAGGGGAGAGGACAGGCAGGGGAGAGGACAGGGGACAGGACAGGCAGGGGAGAGGACAGGGGACAGGACAGGCAGGGGAGAGGACAGGGGACAGGCAGGGGAGAGGACAGGGGACAGGCAGGGCAGAGGACAGGCAGGGGAGAGGACAGGCAGAGAACAGGCAGGGCAGAGGACAGGCAGGGGACAGGACAGGCAGGGGACAGGACAGGCAGGGGAGAGGATAGGCATGGGACAGGACAGGCAGGGGAGAGGACAGGCAGGGGACAGGACAAGCAGAGGACAGGCCTCTTACCAAACCGTGCGGTGGGCCAGGTGTGGAACAGCGGCGTGGGTCTGCCTGAAGAGCCGTACTGGAACATCTCCAGGTCCACCACGCCAATCTCTGAACACACCAGCTTCTCCATCCTAGACACCACACGGCTCTGGGGGAGTGGACACCATCTGTCAACGCTGACTCACGTTAATCACATAGATGCCATGACCCTGGTCTGGTCTGGCTGGTAGAATGAGGAAGTTGACTCCAATGTTAAAAGATCACTATGAAAATACCACTTCAAGAACCTAAATAGTCAAAATAACAGGCAGAATACACTATTAGAATTACAAATACATTAATCACTGCCGTTGTTGACAGAGTTTGTAATTTGTAATGTAGTTTGTAATGAGTTTGTAATTCTAATAGTGTATTGTACCTGTTCTCGGTTCTTGAAGTAGTATTTTCATAGTGATCTTTGAACAGTGGGGTCAACAGGGTCGTCTTCGTTCTACCAGGCAGACGAGGGACATGGCGTCTGGGTGGTTCAGGAGAACGGAACTGGTCTTCAGCCCTGAACACACTCCATATGCAGCCTAGTCTAGGCGTAAACAGCCCTGTAACATGACCTATGACGGTCTCACCCTTCTGTCCACCTCCGGACATAAATATATCCTCACCATGCTGTCCACCACGGCCAGCAGCCTGGCACACTCGTCCTCCAGCTCCCTGCTGCGTCCTGCTGTCCTCTCAGAGCCGGGGCTGATGGGACTGTCATGGTCCTCCAGCACCATGTGACTGCTCTCCATCTGGGACCTGGATTCAAGCACAGAGGGGCAGGGACACAAGTTCAGCCTGATAACATCTTCAACAGCTCTGGGAGGATTTATAACTACTTGACCACACTGTGGATTCATACAGTAGCATGGCCTGT
>NC_140249.1:9799958-9822458 GCF_949987555.1 Borostomias antarcticus
GGGGGGCGCTCTCCGCCGGGGGGGGGCGGGGGGCTCCAGAGGGGCGTCTCCCCCAGCGTGTCCTCCGTCTCCGGCTCCAGCGGGAAGAGGCACCACCCCCCCCACCCCCAGGAGGGCAGCAGGAGGGAGTGGGAGCAGCTGGGGAGGCAGTCCTGGAAGGTCCTGACCCCCCCCAGACACCTGGAGTGCCTGGAGCTGTCGGCGGGGGACATGATGGAGCGCAACTTCCTGACCCCCGGGGGCCCGGGTGGGGCGTGTCCGTACCCTTGCGGCGGCAGTATGACCTCGCCCCTCATCTCGCCCTTCTCCGGCTCGCCCCTCTCCTCAGGCTACCACACCCCCGTCTTCTTCTCCCCCTCCAAGCCCCGCCCCTCCCAGACCCAGAGCCTGAAGACGTCGCCGCCCCCCCAGCCTCGCCTGCCCTCCCAGACCCAGAGCCTAAAGCTCTCGCCCCCCTCCCACCAGCCACACCCCCTCTGCCGGCCACAGAGACTCCCCCACCCCCCCCTCTCGCCCTACAGACACCCGTACTCTCCGGCCCCCATCTCCCCTCACCCCTCCTACCCCCCGCCCCCATCCCCGCTGCCCTCCCCAAACTCACCCCACTCACCCCAGCTCTGCTACCCACCCTCCCACCTCCCCCAGCCCTGCTACCCCCCTCCTCTCTCCCCCCAGCCCTGCTACCCCCCTCCTCTCTCCCCCCAGCCCTGCTCCCCACCCCCCCAGCTCCCCCAGCCCTGCTTCCCCTACCCGCCCCATCTAGCCCAGCTCTCTGTGAAGGACCTTCAGAGGGATGTGGAGGAGAGGGGGAAGGCAGAGAAGGAGAGACAAGAGAGGGAGAGAGCAGAGAGAGAGAGAGACAGGGAGGAGAGGGAGAGGGTGGAGAGGGAGAGGGTGGAGAGAGAGAGGGTGGAGAGAGAGAGGGAAGAGAAGGAGAGACAAGAGAGGGAGAGAGCAGAGAAGGAGAGAGAAAGAGAAGAGAGAGAAAGAGAAGAGAGAGAAAGAGCAGAGCAAGAGAGGGAAGAGAGGGAGAGGGCAGAGAAGGAGAGAGAGAGGGATGAAAAAGACAGGGAAAGGGAGGAGAGGGAGGAGAGGGCCACGCTAGAAAGAGAAGAGAGGGAGAGGGTGGAGAGAGAGAAGGCGAGGGCAGAGAGTGAGAAGGGGAGGGGGGGCAGGGAGAGGAGGAGGGCAGAGAAGGAGAGGCAGACCTGCTCTGTGAGGACCGCGGTCCAGGACGAGTTGGGACTGACCAGAACCAAGCACCCGCGCCCGGCAACAGGACCGGACTTTTTCTTCCCCGAACCGGACCGGGACGCGGCGCTGCTGTCCAGACAGATCCCCCCGGGGCCGGGGCCGGGGAACGGGCCTGGCGCTGCGCCGGGCCCTCAGGGCATGGAGTCCACCTGGCCGCGCAGGCTGGTGGTCCGGAGGAGGACGGTGCGACAGGGGGGCGCCCTCCACAGCCTGCCCATCCTGCCCCCACTGCCCTGCCTGCTGGCCCAGGCCGCCCTGGACCGCAAGAGGCCGCCGCGCCTCTCTCCCTTCCCCGAGCACCAGAGCGGCCTGGCCGGCTTCCTGGGACGCTCCTCCCTGAAGGAGCAGTCTCTGGAGCAGCAGCGTGTCTTCAGGGAGCTAGAGGAGTCCAGGAGAACCCCCGGCAGAGCCAAGACGCTGGGGGCCGGGGAGAGGCCGGCAGGAGAGAGGCTGGGGGCCGGGGAGAGGCCAGCCGGGGGCACCGCCAGACACGGGGACGCCAAGGACAGAGGGACAAGAGACGGAGAGGTGGAGAGGAAAAGAGAGGAGGAGGAGGAAGAGAGAGGAAGGGTGAGGGAGGAAGAGAAGGAGGAGAAAGGAAAGGTGAAGGAGGAGAAAGGTCTAAGGGAGATGGTGGAGGAGGAGAGAGGAGGGGAGGTTACGGAGGAGGAGGTAGGAGGTGGAGGGGAGGCTACGGAGGAGGAGGTAGGAGGAGGGGGGGAGGCTACGGAGGAGGAGGTAGGAGGAGGGGGGGAAGCTACGGAGGAGGAGATGGGAGGCGGGGGAGAGGTTACGGAGGAGGAGGTAGGAGGAGGGGGGGAGGTTAATGAGGAGGAGATGGGAGGCGGGGGGGAGGCGGTGGAGGAGTGGGCCGCGGTCCTGACCATGGTGAACACCCTCTGGGACCAGGGCTGGGTGGGCGACTCCAACTCCTGCGCCTCTGGCTCCCTGCAGCGCTGGCCCCTCCTCCGGCCCCCAGCCGGGTTCGGGGGCTCCCACCCCCCCTCCAGCGCCGCCTCCGAACTCTCCCTGCAGGAGCTGGACCGCCGGACCCAGGAGCTGGAGCTGGAGCTGGCCTCCGTGGACCACCTGGACCTCTCCCCCCACCAGGACCGGGGCCGGGGGCCCGGGCTGAGCACAGGACCAGGGGAGCAGAGCAGGAGCCAGCCCAGCCTGGAGCTCCTCGCCCCGGGGTCTCCCCCGACCACGCCGGCCCCGCCGGGATGGAGGGAGGAGGAGGAGGACGGGTCCCTCCTGTCCCTGTCCAACCGCAGCCACACCAGCCTGGAGGAGGACGGGGGGCGCGGCTCCACCACCTCCCTGGACAAGGAGAAGGAGGAGCTGGGCGCGCTGAAGGAGTGGGGGAGGGAGGGGAGCGCGGAGCTGCAGTGGTGCTACCCCTCCCTCCTGGAGAGCTCCTCCCACGGCCAGGAGAAGGAGGCGGGGCTGGAGGAGGGGACTGAGAGGGGAGAGCTGGAGGAGGAGCAGGGGGAGGACAGGGGGAGTAACCAATCAGGCAACACAGAGGCTCCTAAAACAACCACCACCAAGAAGGGAAGTGTGAAGCTAGCGACAGGAAGTGTGAAGCTAGCGACAGGAAGTGTGAAGCTAGCGCCAGGAAGTGTGAAGCCAGCGACAGGAAGTGTGAAGCTAGCGACAGGAAGTGTAAAGCTAGCGCCCGGCGGTCTGGCGGTCCTGCCGGGCGCTGACTCCTCCCCCCTCCCGCTGTCCCCCTCCAAGCATCAGCTCCGGCGCTCCGGCCTAGACAGCAGCGACCTGGACCCCTTCGTGGCGACCGACAGCTTTGTCTACCTGGCCGTGTCCGCCCGGCCCGAGGTCGCCGAGGTCAGCCTGGCCCCCGCAGTCGCCGCCCCTGCCCGCACAGTCCCCACCACCACCCTGCTGAAGCCCTGTCCCAGCCCTGACGAGGGGGACTTCCTGTCCACGGACAGCTTTGTTTACCTGGCGGGGCCACAGTGCCACCTGCTGGTGGGTGAGGGTCACTCTCCCTACAGCGGCTCCAAGGACTCAGACTCGGACAGCGGCGGCTCGGCCGTGGGCTTCGCTCTGGGCTCCGCCAACGACAGCGACTGGGACTCCGACCTGTCCGACTCTGAACCAATGAGGTCCAAGCCCAGGTGCGCCTCCGAGCCGTCCTGGGACCTATGGGCGGAGCTTGAGCAGGAAGTGCTGTCAGAGCTGTTTGCTGAGGAGGAGGAGGAGGAGGTGAAGGAAGAGGAAGAGGAGGAGGAGGATGAGGAGGGGAAGAAGGAGGAGAGGCCGGTTGTCACGGCGACGCAGGCGGAGCTGACCAGGAAGGTGACGTGGCAGTTCAAGCCCACCATCCAATCAGGAAGTAGGAAGGAAGTGACCTCCCCGCGCTGCATGGAGGGAGGAGGGGAGGCGTATACTGGCTGAGGGCCAGGTTCACTGGTTTACTGGTGTACTGGTTCACTGGTTCACTGGTTTACTGGTTTGCTGGTTCACTGGTTTACTGGTTCACTGGTTTACTGGTTTACTGGTTTACTGGTTTACTGGTTTACTGGTTCACTGGTTCACTGGTTTACTGGTTAATGGTTTACTGGTTTCAGTCTAGAAAGTTGTTTCCCTCATATCCATCCCTTTCACAGGTCTCAGGTGACTGGGCTCTTAATGTATGAAGTCATGATTGTATTTCGATGTAATGCACAGAGATATTTCACTCGGACAAGTCCTGGTACATGAACTAGTGCAGTTGCAATTATATATACAGTATGAAGACGATTTGGAATATAACTCTGATTCCAACTGGCTAGTTCAGTTATGCTCAGCCCATTTAGCCCAGACCATTCAGATCCATGGATTCCAAAGGGGACTGAACAGTTGGAAGGAAACAACTTCCTGGATTGAGATGCTGTCCTCTGGGGCGGAAACCTGCCTGGGCTCTTGTGGACCAAGTTAATCTAATCTGTGTTTATATGTATAATAATAATAACAACAATAATAATGATAATAATAACAATAATAATAATGATAATAATAATAATAATAATAACAATAATAATAATAATAATAATAATAATAACAACAACAACAACAATAACAATACTACTACTACTACTACTACTAATAATAATAATATAATCATCTTAGTTATTCATTCAGGGCTAATTTCTCCTACTGTATCATGGTATACTGCTCTACCAAAGGTTAGTGAGTAAATCAGAATATCTCCCTGGTCTTCTGAACGAGGACTTGACTGAAGAAGAGAGTCCTCATGAACGGGGCTGTAGACATGTTTGATCTGTAGACATGTTTGATCTGATTACACGTCGGGTTGACTGACTGTTCTGAAGTTTGGCTGCTGTTTCTTCAACAACTCCTATCGACAGCTAAAAGGCTAAACAGCGAGTGCTGACAATCCCCTGCTCCTGCTTTTGAATGTACTGTTGTCCTATCCAATCAGGTGAGATGTGGATATCAGAGACACTGATTAGGGATGCATTTAGATTGTGTTTGTGTTCATCTGTAGGAGACTTTTCAAGCAACGTACCTTTACATTTGCAATACCAGTATATACTGTATATGGCGTAATGATCATTTAGTGACAGGGTTATATTTAACAGCTACTTGAAAGATATGAGTGAACCTGGTTTAATTGATCAAATATGTGCTTTGATGTTGGATGAGACCCCGAAGACCTGCGATGTGTGTTGGTGAAGGCGGTTCAGAGTAATAATCATAAACACTGTACTGTGATTAGAATGTATCGATGTACAGGGGACTTTTTAAAACCAGGATGTTGAAATGCTTTTGTGTGCAGATAAATACTTTATACGTGGTTTTGGTTACGCTCTGACGCTAAGCTTCATAATTCCACCCAGCTCTGTGTTTTTCTATATAGAGCACTGGACATGCACACACATTGAGTTGTTGTTATTGGCTAATGGAGATCTGCATCATACAGCATGGAGGCTCTTAAAGTGACAGGCCAGGGTTGAGTGGGGAAGAAGTGCTGTGACTGGATTCTGGTTGGTGGTCAGTAATACTGTGTTGTGATGAAGATGTACAGGGAGCCGTTTAAAACCCTCTGTGTTCAGTATCATGAGGATGTGTTGAAACGCTTTAGTGTGCAAATAAAGACTTCAGAGATCAAATGTGATTTTGGTGACGGTTCACGAAGCAGCTTCATCTGTCAGCATTCTGATCTGGGTTCTGTAATTACAAGACACACACACATGCACACACACGCACGCATGCACACACACACACAGATGCGCACACACACACGCACGCACACACACAGATGCGCACGCACGCACATGCGCACACACACACACACATACACTCTCATGCATACACACGCACTCACACGCACTCACACACACACACACACTCATGCACACACACACACCCACACACACACACACACACACACACACAATGGCTTCTTAGTAATAGCTAGTGGATATAAGGAGCCCTGGTCTCTGGTGCAGCAGGGATGTAGGCTGTCTATTTCTGTGCTGATTAATGAGATCAGTGTGAATAAGGCCGGGGGGGGGGGGGGCAGGTGGAGGGGGGGGGGGCAGGTGGAGGGGGGTGCATAATTCATAAGAGGACCAAATCACAGGAGAAGGATAACGGTGTGTGTGTGTGTGTGTCCATGAGTGTGTGTGTGTGTATGCATGAGTGTGTGTGTGTATGCGTGAGTGTGTGTGTGTCCATGAGTGTGTGTGTGTGTATGCGTGAGTGTGTATCCATGAGTGTGTGTGTGTGTGTGTGTGTATGCGTGAGTGTGCCTGTGTGTTTGTGTGTGTGTGTGTGAGTGCATGTGTGTGTGTGTGTGTGTGTGTGTGTGTGTGAGTGTGTGTATGCGTGAGTGTGTCTGTGTGTTTGTGTGTGTGTGAGTGCATGTGTGTGTGTGTGTGTGTGTGTGTTTGTGTGTGTGTGGGTAGCACTAGCCTCTCTGCTGTATTGCTCTTTGTTTGTGTCTCAGTGTGCTGCGCTGCCTGAGCACATGAGTGGGAGGAGGGATGAATCACTCTGCCAGTCCCTCAGTCAGAAAGACCCAGACCCAGCTCTGGACCAGACTGAGACAGAACCAGACCCAGACCCAGCTCTGGACCAGACTGAGACAGACCCAGGCCCAGCTCTGGACCAGGCTGAGACAGAACCAGACCCAGCTCTGGACCAGGCTGAGACAGAACCAGACCCAGCTCTGGAGCTACTGTTGGCAGAGAGAGAGGCTATTATCCTCCCTATCGCCCAGCCCCAGCCCGCTTTACCACCAGGCCAAAAGGGACCCCATCACATGCTCTCCTCTCATCACATGTTCTCATCACATCCTCTCCTCTCATCACATGCTCTCATCACATCACATGTTCTCCTCTCATCACATGTTCTCATCACATGCTCTCCTCTCATCACATGCTCTCATCACATGCTCTCCTCTCATCACATGCTCTCATCACATGAGAGGAGACCGGTCGCCATAGCAATGAGAGAGGACAAAGGGAAGTGGGTGACAGATGGTATAAAGAGAGAGATGGAGTGATGAGAGGAGAGAAGAGAGGAGAGACGGAGTGATGAGAGGAGAGGAGAGATGGAGTGATGAGATGAGTGATGAGAAGAGAGGAGAGATGGAATGATGAGAGGAGAGGAGAGATGGAGTGATGAGAGGAGAGGAGAGATGGAGTGATGAGAGGAGAGGAGAGATGGAGTGATGAGATGAGTGATGAGAGGAGAGGAGAGATGGAGTGATGAGAGGAGAGGAGAGATGGAGTGATGAGATGAGTGATGAGAGGAGAGGAGTGATGAGAGGAGAGATGGAGTGATGAGAGGAGAGGAGAGATGGAGTGATGAGAGGAGAGATGGAGTGATGAGAGGAGTGATGAGAGGAGAGGAGAGGCTGGCCAGTAGGAAGGGAGAGGTAGAAGGTGTTATGTAATTTGATAATGTAAAAGCACTGTGGTGCAGATAGAGAGACACACACAAGCAGAGTGTGGGCTAGAATAAACTCCTGTGTGTATTGTGCGTGTGTGTGTGGGGGGGGGTGTGCATGAGTGTGTGTGTGTGGTTTGTGTGTGCATGTGTGTGTGCGTGCATGTGTGTGTATGTGTGTGGGGAGGAGGGGGGAGGGTTGTGTGTGTATGAAAGTGTGTGTGGATTGTGTGTGGATATCTGCGTGCGCATGTGTATGTGGGGGTGGTTGTGTGTGTATGAGTGTGTGTATGCGTGTGTATGCATGTGTGTGTGTGTGGTGGGGGGGTTGTGTGTATGTGTGGGTTGTGTGTGTATGAGTGTGTGTGTATGAGTGTGTGTGTGTGTGTGTGTGTGGGGAGGAGTGGGGAGGGTTGTGTGTGTATGAATGTTTGTGTGGGTTGTGTGTGTGTGTTTGCGTGCATGTGTGCGTGTGTGTGTATGTGTGTGGGGAGGAGGGGGGAGGGTTGTGTGTATGAATGTGTGTGTGGGTTGTGTGTGGATATCTGTTGTATAATATGTATATGTTTATGTTGACAGTTTGAAAAGTTTATGTTTATGGGCATTGGGCAAGTACAAGGAAAATAGTAAGTTCCTAATCCATTCACAAGTACAGTATGTAAAACTAATATGGTTATCTACTTGTTCTTCAGGTTCCTAATTAAACATATTTTTACTGCCTCATGCCTTAAGATATGAACAGAAGACAGGTGGTTAAGGATTGACATCCAGCTTGCAGCAACAAAATGCGAAAACTGTTTTCGAGGCAGGATTTGTGCAAACTGGCAAAGTTCAGGAAGTAAGAAACTGATGTTTGGAAGTGACAAACATTCTGTAAATATGTAAATATGTAAAACCTGTTGATAAATATGTACATTTATTTGGTAAAATGTGGTTTCGAAATGGTAAAAGTGGCAATTTACAAATACAAAATGATGTACAGTAGGTAGGAATGGTCCTATCCCAAAAATAAGCACATATTTGAATTCCTGTTTGAAAAACACATGACATAGACACCCCCCTCAGTTGATTTGGGGGGGGAAAATAGTATGACCTGCCCTAGTTATACAGTGCTATGAACAGATTATAATGCATCATAAGTATGTTTATAAAGCATTATAGGCATAGGCTTCATAGAAAGTGTTAGCATACATCCATCCCTGAGCTGTGGCTTGACTGCTGAGGAGCCAAGTTTTCAGGAGTATGACAGAGACAGAGAGACAGAGACCAGAGCCTGAGATTATACTGTTTATCTGTTGTTTATTCACAACATCCATTCATGAGTCAGTTAATATTTACAATCTCATAAAGATTAGTTTATTTCACTCAATCCCTTTAACTGTAAAAATCAGCACATTATTGTGTAGAAATATATTAGATATTGCTGATATTACAGGCTGGTTATGCTGACTGGCTTTAGTGGGTCAATCATATGATCTCTGGTTTGAATTCTGACCCCATGCAAAGTGCACTGATGTTTAAGTTAAAGGTATAATATGTTATATGTGGATTAAAATAATCATTTTTTCAAAAATAATACATCCATAGGGCTTTGCGAAGGCTGCAGAGTAAAAGTATTTATTTTCCATAAAAAATTATATTTTGTCTGAAATTATTACATTATGAAATTTTGACGGCCCGACAATGACACACTGTTGATATCATACCAACCAATAGTATTACAGCGTTGGTACTGCGCGCTGGGTTGCCAGGTACTATTCTAGCTTCACCACTGTGAGATTAGCAATAGCCAGCAAACGTTATACTTCCATGAATTAGCAGCATTATAGATGTTGGTTAGCATCAAGTGTGTGTGCGACTATAAAACGGCAGCTTTCAGCTAAACGTTTAGTAAAATGGTCGAATTTTGTCGTCCTGCTTCTCCCTGGTCGAGTTTTGTCGTCCTGCTTCTCTGCCTGAGCCCCGGCGAACCGTGCGATACGAATCTCCAAAGCTCAAAGGAGAAGGAGCAAAAGTCGGATAAATATCGGGCCAGCCTTTGCTCATTGGACGGAGTTTATGGAGTTTCATGAAATAAAGTTGCATGGTGACATGGTTACTTTTCTACTAGACCGGTAAGCTAGCTAACTAGCTATCGTTATCTTTCTTGGAATCTGCATAGCCAGACCTAACGTTATCTCCACACTACAGCATCTAACATAACTTATTACATGGCACTCTGAAATACTTGATTGTGATTACTGATTAGTGTAACTTTATGTTCCTCTCAGAGTGAAGATCTTATCACAGTATGACTGAAACAGCGCATTCTCTGGCATTTGGGCAACCAATATGTTGTGTTGTTGCAGTTCTTATCTTTAGACACTAGATGGGGGAAATAATCCACATACTACATATTATACCTTTAACATACAGAGTATTGGGAAAGCTAATTATCGTGAGCGTTTCTCTATATTGAATGGGTCCATTAAAAAAAAAAAAAAAGTACTTTTAACTGAAATACAGTTTAGGACATATCTACTTACTCATGCAAAAAAAAGTATGCAAGTATATACAAAAATAGATCAATAAAAGCATATGTAAACAAACAATGGTATAAAACATTCTAGACAGTATAAGCGTGATCATTGTCATCTGGGCATACAGCAGTCCATCTCCACATGCTTTGGTAGGGTAGAGTTGTTGGCCCCAGTGTCTGACAAGGTAGAATTATTAGTCCCAGTGACTCTGGCACAGCTGAAGTCCCCAGCAGGCCGTGTCACAGAGCCAGACAGTCGGAGAGCTCCGGAGTTGAAGACCAGGACCCTGTTCCAGTATACTGTACATCCTGTTCTAGCATACTACTGTACATAGAATGAAGCTGTGTACCGGCCAAGCGTTATAGAACCTTACGTTGTTCAACTGATTTCCTGAGGCCTAACGTCCAACGACCAACGTCTTGGTGATGTCACCCACTCTATGAGGTTGCGAGGTCAACTCGACAGTGAGTGGTGGTGTTTCTACCCCCACAGCATAAAGCATGGTTTATAACGTGCGTTGGTTTATAACATGTGCGTTGTTTTATAACATGTGCGTTGGTTTATAACGTGCGTTGTGAGCAGTGTGCTAGAGAGGACGTCGGGAAGGAGGTCCAGCCGGATGGACGCTAGGCTACAAGGTGGTGGTGGCCGTAGCGGCCGCCTCCTTGGCCTTCTGCCTGCTCAGGCTCTGCCTGCTGCCGAGCGTCGGGTCCGCCCTGATGAACTGCGACCTGGGAGGAGCTATGCTGGTGAGCTCGTGGCGCTCGGCAAACAGTAGCCTCTCGTTGGACTGGTGCACCCTCATGACCTTGTGGATGCGCTTACCCACCAGGTAGAACATCTCGCAGATGCACATGAGCACGCAGACGGCCGAGGAGACGACCATGAAGAGCGTGAAGATCTTCTTCTCGGTGGGCCGTGAGATGAAGCAGTCCACGGTGTTGGGGCAGGGCTCCAGTGAGCACTTGGAGAGGCGGGGCATGTCGTAGCCGTGGTAGATGAAGTAGAGGATGTAGAGGAAGGCGGCGTCGAAGCTGGCCTTAAAGACCAGGCTGACCAGGTAGGTCCACCATAGGCCGCCGCGCTTCTTGCCGGGGTTGGCGTAGAGGTGCGAGCCCTGGTGGAGCTCGGAGTACTTCTGGTCCTTCCCCTCGCGGTACTTGACGTGTGCCACCACCATCAGCGATGGGCAGGTGACGAAGATCAGCTGCAGGGCCCACAGGCGGATGTGGGAGATGGGGAAGATGTGGTCGTAGCAGACGTTGGTGCAGCCGGGCTGCCGTGTGTTGCAGACGAAGTCCTTGCTCTCGTCACCCCAGACGCGCTGGGCGGCCACCACGAACACCATGACGCGGAAGACGAACACCATGGACAGCCAGACGCGCCCGAAAACGGTGGAGTACTTGTTCACCCCACTGAGGAGACTCTCCAGAGCTGACCAGTTCATTTCTGCCTGGGGGGGGGGGGGGAGTCACACACACACACACACACACACACACACACACGCCTGGAGACACACACACACACCGGGATACACGCACACCTGGAGAAACACACACCTGGAGATACACACACTCTTGAACACTCACACACACCTGGAGATACACACACTCTTGGACACTCACACACACCTGGAGACACACACACCTGGAGATACACACACTCTTGAACACTCACACACACCTGGAGGACAATGGAGAGAGAGAGGGTGGGGTGGAGAGAGAGGGGTTAGGAAAAAGTGTTCTCATAATGAACTCCTATAGCCCCCAAATCCTGCCACCAAACCCCTACACATCTAATACCCCCTACACCCCTACACACATACCATATAAGGGTTGGACAGGTATGACCTGATGGTTCTGCTCCACAATTGGCAGAATCATGTTTTCAACAGAATCATGTTTGAACAGAATCATGTTTTCAACAGAATCATGTTTTAAGCATAATCATGTTTTAACAGAATCATGTTTTCAACAGAATCATGTTTTAAGCATAATCATGTTTTAACAGAATCATGTTTTCAACAGAATCATGTTTTCCAGTTCAGTTCATGCAGGATTTGGATATGAGGAGGAACTAGGCTGTTTCCAGCCCCCAGGGCCTGGTCTGACACACAAAACTGCAACAAGACGGTTATTAGGCTGGTTTGTAAGACAAAGAGAGACCTGAGGAGAAACACTAGCATCATTACTGAGACACACTGTTCAAAGTGGTGACACATTTTCAACTGCTGATTGGTTGCTGATGCTAATGGTGTCAGAAAATGAAACCATGACAATACATGCGCCTGTAATGGTATTTGAAGCCACATACTGACTGTTCTACTCTGTGTTCGTGACTGAGCTACAGTATGCTTGCCGTGCTATGGTAAGTTCACCTCCTTGGACTTTGAGACACATTTTATTGTGTTAAAACATGGAATCAAAATTGATTAAATTTATTTTTTTGTCACTGATAAACAAGTACTCTATAATGTCAAAGTGAAAAAATAAATAGTGTTAAAGGATATGGACACTGAATTTCATGTTTAGCCCTATTCCTGGCTTCCCTGGCATGTATCTGACTAGTACAGGTTAAAATATTTCTGTTTTGTGCAGTACAGAGTTCTGTGTCAATAACGTTGGCGCGCGCACCCTGGCTCGTTGCTAGCTATGGTCATCAGTCAATAACAGCCATCCTTTCACGCTGTAAACCTCTGTGAAATTCGGATTCTGAATAATTTCGCAGAGGTTTACAGCGTGAAGGGATGGCTGTTGTATATTTGGTGAAATTAGTACTGTTAGCATAAACCATGTAATTCCTGAACTTGAAATCCACGTATAGTGGAGTGTGCCCATAGCTAGCAACGAGCCAGGGTGTGCGCGCCGACGTTATTGACATAGAACTCTGTACTGCTCATTTTCTTCAGAAGTCACATAATTAGGTGAATGGAGTCCACCTGTGTTAATTGAGGTATTTAAAATGATTTGAAAATAAATCCACCTGTCCATGGGTAATCCCACAGATGTTTAGCGTGTTCCCAAACTAAGACAACACCATGAAGACCGAGGAACATTCCAAACACACCCGGGACAAGGTTCTTGAAAAACACCAATCAGGGGAAGGATATTAAATGTCCAAGACATTGAATATCCCCCTGGCACAGTTAAGATCATAAATAAATGAAGAGAACATGGCTGAGCTATGAATCTGGAACAGGCCTCCTTAAACACATGGGCTTTCTGGGAGACTGACAAGAAGAAAGCCCTTTTTGAAAACAACTCCTAAAGTCTGGGATGGAGTTTGCCTGGAGGAATGTGGGAGACTCTGAGTCCAAGTGGAAGAAGATTCTCTGGTCTGATGACATTATTTAATGTTTTAGGGTCAACGCTAAGCTATATTTATGCTTCTCTGTAGCAGGTACTGGGCTGCTCATAGTTACACAGAGAGAAACTCTGGAGGAAAATCTGCTGCAGTCTGCAAGACACCTGGGACTGCAAGACACCTGGGACTTGGGAGAAGATTCATCTCCCAGCATGACAATGACCCAAAACATCCAGCTGCACACTGGAGTGGCTAAAAAACAAAAAGTGAATATCCTGGAATGAATCCATGAATCAATCCAATTGAGAATCTGTGGCAAGACTTAAAGGGATAGTGTGACATTTTGGACATTTAGTCCTATTTGTGATCTGTCTACCATGAACCTGAAACATAGAAACCATGATATCGCTGATCATTACAGTTTTGAGATAGCTGCAGTTATTATTCAGGCTCTCACTGGGCTACAATGGAAGTCAATGGGGCATATGTAAATGTGTTGGAAAACTATGATAAATGTACTTTTCTGAGATTGGAAGCACAGGGTGTGATCTTACCAGTCTCAGTATGCTCTCCTGGGAAACGTTTCGCAATACGAATATTTTAGGTGTTTAGCATGACTTGCACATGGTGGATCCATGGGATCGCTTAAGTCCAAGTCATGCCAGACATGTACAAATATTCAAATTGCTATACATTTCCCAAATTCAAATTGGTTATACTTATAATGGAATCAATTATTTTCATTTCTAATTATTTCTAATTAGCTTAGGATAATGTACTTTTACACTGACATAGAACTCTTTGTTTATCAGTGACCAAAAGAGTTAATGAAATCAATGTTGATTCATGTTATAGCACAGTAAAATGTGAACGTCCTCGGGGACGGGGAGTGGAAGACACTAGAGTACTAGAGACACAAAGACACTAGTGTACTAGAGACACAAAGACACTAGAGTACTAGAGACACAAAGACACTAGAGTACTAGAGACACAAAGATACTAGAGAACTAGAGACACAAAGACACTAGAGTACTAGAGACACAAAGACACTAGAGTACTAGAGACACTAGAGTACTTGAGACACAAAGACACTAGAGAACTAGAGACACAAAGACACTAGAGTACTAGAGACACAAAGACACTAGAGTACAAGAGACACAAATACACTAGAGAACTAGAGACACAAAGACACTAGAGACACAAAGACACTAGAGACACAAAGACACTAGAGTACTAGAGACACAAAGACACTAGAGAACTAGAGACAAAGACACTAGAGTACTAGAGCCACAAAATGAAACGGATGAAGCCATATTAGTCCAAAGAACAAATGCTGTGAAAATGTGAAGAGGAATTTCAGGCTGTTGATATTTGCAGGGAGAAGTGCAGCGTTGCAGTGTGACTCATCCTCCTCGTCTCAGAGGTGATTAATCTACCATCTGAATACCAACTAAACCTAAATGAATGAAAGCAGCTTTTCAGTTGCAGCCTCCTTAGCTTTCTCACAGGGACCTGATTGTGTGATAGGGTTTAGGCAGACCTCACAAGCCCATAAATCACTTTTAAAACTGAAATAACCAAATGTAACGTGAGCTTCACAATGTATAGATTGTATAACATCACAACAAGTCATGCCAGACATGTACAAATATTCAAATTGCTATACATTTCCCAAATTCAAATTGGTTATACTAATAATGGAATCAATTATTTTCATTTCTAATTATTTCTAATTAGCTTAGGATAATGTACATTTACACTGACATAGAACTCTTTGTTTATCAGTGACCAAAAGAGTTAATGAAATCAATGTTGATTCATGTTATAGCACAGTAAAATGTGAATGTCCTCGGGGACGGGGAGTGGAAGACACTAGAGTACTAGAGACACAAAGACACTAGAGTACTAGAGACACAAAGACATCTGGGTACTAGAGACACAAAGACACTAGAGTACTAGAGACACAAAGACACTAGAGTACTAGAGACACAAAGATACTAGAGAACTAGAGACACAAAGACACTAGAGAACTAGAGACACAAAGACACTAGAGTACTAGAGACACTAGAGTACTAGAGACACTAGAGTACTAGAGACACAAAGACACTAGAGTACTAGAGACACAAAGACACTAGAGTACTAGAGACACTAGAGTACTAGAGACACTAGAGTACTAGAGACACAAAGACCCTAGAGAACTAGAGACACAAACACACTAGAGTACTAGAGACACAAACACACTAGAGAACTAGAGACACAAAGACACTAGAGTACTAGAGACACAAATACACTGGAGTACTAGAGACTAGGGCTGTATATCATCTTGGATTTCGCGATACGATACGCATCACGATACACAGGTCACGATTCGATACGTATCACGATACAGAGGTCACGATACAATACGATACGATACGATACGTATTGCGATACACACATCATTTACTGTAAGATTTTAAGTGTTCAAGACTGAAAACTGAATGGCTCAAATGCACTATATAGATAACTCAAACTCAATGACTGGACAGAGAGCTAGCTAATAAATATTTTACATTTGATATCCATGCTTTTTAAACTGTCAACATTGTAGTATTTATGGTTTTTCAAAATTATTTATATGTATGCTTTTTTAACTTAATATTGTAGAATAAGCTTTTTAAACTGGATTTAAAAATGTAAATCAAAAAAAAAAAAAGAAAAAAAAAAAGATTTTTTTTTTTTTTTTTAAATTTTACAGCGCCCGGCTGTATCGATACTCCGGGCTGAAAGATCGATACAGTATCGCGAGACTACGTACCGCGATGCATCGTTGTATCGATACAATCCTACAGCCCTACTAGAGACACAAAGACACTAGAGTACAAGAGACACAAAGACACTAGAGAACTAGAGACACAAAGACACTAGAGACACAAAGACACTAGAGTACTAGAGACACAAAGACACTAGAGAACTAGAGACAAAGACACTAGAGTACTAGAGACACTAGAGTACTAGAGACACAAAGACACTAGAGAACTAGCGACAAAGACACTAGAGTACTAGAGACACTAGAGTACTAGAGACACAAAGACACTAGAGAACTAGAGACACAAAGACACTAGAGACACAAAGACACTAGAGTACTAGAGACACAAAGATACTAGAGAACTAGAGACACAAAGACACTAGAGTACTAGAGACACAAAGACACTAGAGTACTAGAGACACTAGAGTACTAGAGACACTAGAGTACTAGAGACACAAAGACACTAGAGAACTAGAGACACAAAGACACTAGAGTTCTAGAGACACAAAGACACTAGAGAACTAGAGACACAAAGACACTAGAGTACTAGAGACACAAAGACACTAGAGAACTAGAGACACAAAGACACTAGACACAAAGACACTAGAGACACAAAGACACTAGAGTACTAGAGACACAAAGACACTAGAGAACTAGAGACAAAGACACTAGAGTACTAGAGACACTAGAGTACTAGAGACACAAAGACACTAGAGAACTAGAGACAAAGACACTAGAGTACTAGAGACACTAGAGTACTAGAGACACAAAGACACTAGAGAACTAGAGACACAAAGACACTAGAGACACAAAGACACTAGAGTACTAGAGACACAAAGATACTAGAGAACTAGAGACACAAAGACACTAGAGTACTAGAGACACAAAGACACTAGAGTACTAGAGACACTAGAGTACTAGAGACACTAGAGTACTAGAGACACAAAGACACTAGAGAACTAGAGACACAAAGACACTAGAGTTCTAGAGACACAAAGACACTAGAGAACTAGAGACACAAAGACACTAGAGTACTAGAGACACAAAGACACTAGAGTACAAGAGACAGACACAAAGACACTAGAGAACTAGAGACACAAAGACACTAGAGACACAAAGACACTAGAGACACAAAGACACTAGAGTACAAGAGACACAAAGACACTAGAGAACTAGAGACACAAAGACACTAGAGACACTAGAGACACAAAGACACTAGAGACACAAAGACACTAGAGTACTAGAGACACAAAGACACTAGAGAACTAGAGACAAAGACACTAGAGTACTAGAGACACTAGAGTACTAGAGACACAAAGACACTAGAGAACTAGAGACAAAGACACTAGAGTACTAGAGACACTAGAGTACTAGAGACACAAAGACACTAGAGAACTAGAGACACAAAGACACTAGAGACACAAAGACACTAGAGTACTAGAGACACAAAGATACTAGAGAACTAGAGACACAAAGACACTAGAGTACTAGAGACACAAAGACACTAGAGTACTAGAGACACTAGAGTACTAGAGACACTAGAGTACTAGAGACACAAAGACACTAGAGAACTAGAGACACAAAGACACTAGAGTACTAGAGACACAAAGACACTAGAGTACTAGAGACACAAAGACACTAGAGAACTAGAGACACAAAGACACTAGAGACACAAAGACACTAGAGTACTAGAGACACAAAGACACTAGAGAACTAGAGACAAAGACACTAGAGTACTAGAGCCACAAAATGAAACGGATGAAGCCATATTAGTCCAAAGAACAAATGCTGTGAAAATGTGAAGAGGAATTTCAGGCTGTTGATATTTGCAGGGAGAAGTGCAGCGTTGCAGAGTGACTCATCCTCCTCGTCTCAGAGGTGATTAATCTACCATCTGAATACCAACTAAACCTAAATGAATGAAAGCAGCTTTTCAGTTGCAGCCTCCTTAGCTTTTCCACAGGGACCTGATTGTGTGATAGGGTTTAGGCAGACCTCACAAGCCCATAAATCACTTTTAAAACTGAAATGTAACGTGAGCTTCACAATGTATAGATTGTATAACATCGTAGAGATCGTATTTCTTGTGTAACTTGCACAGAACACATCCACACCGGCACCTTATCTTATCCTTATCTTCATCTTTTCTTCTATAGATTGTACTTTTTTGTGTAAATGGTAACTTGTGTGTTGTAGTTACCTGTAACTTTTAAGCACCTCAATGTTAGTACAATGTTTGCATGTGACAAATAAAGATGAGAATCAGAATCTGACATATTAAGCAGAGCGTCAACTCTATTCTGTTGAAAGAAAGACAGTCCTAACTTGTATCTGACTAGTTCAGCGCCTTGTTTAGAGAGAGGAGAAACATTTAAACGGGAGTGGAGTGGGTCGGCTGAGGAACGTGTTCTGCTCTGCTGTTCTTCTGCCCACAGTCCTAAAATCACCCGCTTCTACTAGAACACCAGCTGGACTACAGTCAAAGATACGGGTGAACAAACAGACAGCTCAGCTGAGATGACCTTACCTGGGTCTGGGGCTGCAGGCAGCGGGATAAGACCATGAAAATGGGATCACACGCTGGAACAAACACACACAACAGGAAACTCTCTAAAGCAAACTATTCCTCCCTCCCCAGAATTCCTGCCAAACCTGATCTTGCACGCCTGCGTCTGCGTCATCTGGAAACTACGTAGAACAAACACAGCAGGCCAGCCCCAGACCCTGCCTTAGCCCCAGGTGTGTGTGTGTGTGTGTGTGTGTGTGTGTGTGTGTGTGTGTGTGTGTGTGTGTGTGTGTGTGTGTGAGTGTGTGTGCCTGCATGTGTGTGCGTGCGTGTGTGTAGGCTATTGGTAGAGGTGTACATTTTCCTTCTTGAACATATAGGGTGTGTGTTTGTGTTTAAATATTGATGAGGTGTTGGGTTACCAGGGCAGTGAACAGGAATGTGCTTCTCCTTATCAAGAAGACACACAAGATCTGACTTGCCCAGTCCACCCATACATCAGACACACCCTACCACTCCAGAGAGAGAGAGAGAGAGAGAGAGAGAGAGAGAGAGAGAGAGAGAGAGAGAGAGAGAGAGAGAGAGAGAGAGAGAGAGGAGAAGGAGAGAGAGTATGTGTATGTAATGATAGTAACATTGTTGGTTTTTTTTTAAATAGATATAGGCTATTTTTGCCGTGAAAATATTTTGTGTCTTGGTCTTTCACAACCACATGAATTCAAAACTGTAACCGACATAATTAATTCCTATATTGTAACCAATCAACTACTATAATTAAAATAGAAACCATGGAGATATGCCAGACCTCCGTGGGTAATGTCTCCCTCTAGTGGTGAAGAGGCGCACCGCGTCTCCACTGTGTCTGGCAGCGAGGTCACGTGATATTTTGCCTTGGCTAGTAAAAACAGGTTTATAGACATACGTCTGTCTACGGAAGTGTTATCCGTGCCAACCCGTCTTTATTATTAGGAATATTGGGATCTCAGCGCTAAAATAGTAACGTTTTGTAAGTAATTAGTTCTTACATTCATTCAATTTAGTCTGAATTCATGTGCTGGCTAGCTATGCTAACGTTAGCCCTTGACTCCCAAAATGGCTCCCCGTGGTAACCTTGCTAGACAGCGCTACTTTTCGTCTGTACTGTTGTAGTCTGGACGCTGTTTTTTTGTGCTGTACTAGCCACGTTTGATAACGTAGCATGACTCTTATCAAGCGTTAGCTAGCTAATGTGTGTTTTGTTTTTAAATCAATTCAACAGTTTATTTAAACGGAGCAGTTCGCCGTGTTCAGGAGCTGTGCCGCTGTGGAGAGCCAGAGAGAATCAATGGTCGGTCTGGGAAGCAGGGCTAGACGCTCGATGAACACACCGGTCACCTCACACCACGGTCCGTACGACGGGACAGCCTAGGAATCTCTGATCTGTTACTGGAAACATCAGGGCCATGAAACGTGCACGTCTGTCTGTGTTGCCTGGCTCACCTTGGGAGCCTCCATGAGAAGGGCGAGACTGCAGACTGCTCAGTGTTGCATTCTGGGTTTGGATGTCAGCTGTTGCTTCTGTGTCCCACCGGTCTACCGTGGGCAGCACAGGAGTGCAATCAATATCAGTCTATAGATGGAGGAGCTAATCAATATCAATCTATAGATGGCGGAGCTAATCAATATCAGTCTATAGATGGTGGAGCTAATCAATATCAGTCTATAGATGGCGGAGCTAATCAATATCAGTCTATAGATGGCGGAGCTAATCAATATCAGTCTATAGATGGTGGAGCTAATCAATATAAGTCTATAGATGGTGGAGCTAATCAATATCAGTCTATAGATGGTGGAGCTAATCAATATCAGTCTATAGATGGTGGAGCTATAACATGGAGTCAAGGGGTCATTCATCTCACTGTCACCTCTGTCTCTCCCTCCCTCTCTCTCTCTCTCTCTCTCTCTCGCTCTCCCTCTCTCTCTCTCTCTCTCTCTCTCCCTCCCTCTCTCTCCCTGTCTGTCTCCCTCTCTCTCTCTCCCTCCCTCTCTCTCTGTCTCTCCCTCTCTCTCCCTCTCTCTCTTTCTCTCTCTCTCTCCTCTCTCTCTCTCCTCTCTGTGTTTCTCTGTCTCTCTCTCTGTGGTTCACAGGCTGTACGGTACATTTTATGGCGATAGTGAGTGTGGGAGGAGACTTCTGCCAGGCCCAGCACTTGCTGCTGATCCTGGACCAGTGAGCCGGCGCAGAGCTGTGTGTGTGTGTGTGTGTGTGTGTGTGTGTGTGTGTGTGTGTGTGTGTGTGTGTGTGTGTGTGTGTGTGTGAAGACTCAGGCCGCCCCACACTGCTGTCCTGAAGACCAGCCAACCTTTATGAAGACCAGCCAACCTTTATGAAGACCAGCCAACCCTTATGAAGACCAGCCAACCCCGGGCCAAGCAGCAGCGTTCCAGGAGAGAGGCTGCAGCACTCCCTGCTCCTCTCCTCTCCTCTCCTCTCCTCTCCTCTCCTCTCCTCTCCTCTCCTCTCCTCTCCTCTCCTCTCCTCTCCTCTCCTCTCCTCTCCTCTCTCCTCTCCTCTCCTCTCCTGGATGGGGTGATCTGCAGGCGGCCCTCTGAAGCCCTCCCACCCTCTCTTCTCTAGGCTGCTTCTTGATTTTAGGTTCTCACTCTCCCCCTCCGCCCAAACCTCCTCTCTGATAGGTCCACGTTATTGTTCATTCATCGTTTTTAAATCCCCACCCTCTCCTCGAAGACGCGGCCACTCGCCTGTCTGTGGACATGAACCGCCCGGCCCCCGTGGAGATCAGCTACGACTGCATGCGTTTCCTCATCACACACAACCCCACCAATGCCCACATGGTCAAGTTCATCGAGGTACAGAACCTGCTCACTGTCCAACCTGCTCCGGTCAGCGCTTCACACTAGCTGTCTCTCACCACACCGCTTGTGTGATCTTTTAAGTTGCACACAGTTTAATATTGTAACCAACTGATTGTGTGTGTGTGTGTGTGTGTGTGTGTGTGTGTGTGTGTGTGTGTGTGTGTGTGTGTGTGTGTGTGTGTGTGTGTGTGTGTGTGTGTGTGTGTGTGTGTGTGTGAGTGTGTGTGTGAGTGTGTGTGTGTGGCAGAGCTGGTATGGAATAACGCTTGTGACATGAGTAACCAGCCTCTGAATGAAGATCCCAGATTGCTCTTTTGGTCTGGCGGTAGATGTGGTTCGATCCCCGTCTCACCCCCCTGCTCCATGTGTTGGTGTGTGCAGGACCTGAAGGCGTTTGGCGTTCAGACGCTGGTGAGAGTGTGTACGGCTACGTACAACAAAACGCCCGTGGAGCAGGAGGGCATCCAGGTCCTGGTGAGACAAGCAAAAACAACAACAACACTACTTCACTGTTCTGTGATGTGAGCGTGTCTCTCCATGTGATGTGTGCGTGTCTCTCCATGTGATGTGAGCGTCTCTCTCCATGTCAGGTATAATATACACACACACATATCTTGGTACCTGCTAGAAATAAATCATTAACCACAAAATACCAAGGCCCAAGTCTGAGAAACATCAGTCACTGAAACAGCAGAGGAACTGGAAACATTTGTACACAAACATAGTATGTGTGTCCAAGACTGGCCCTTTAATGATGGCTCTGTGACTCTAATGTGTGTGTGTGTGTGTGTGTGTGTGTGTGTGTGTGTGTGTGTCCAGGACTGGCCCTTTGATGATGGCTCCGCCCCCCCGGACCAGCTGGTGGATGATTGGCTGCAGCTGCTGCAGGCCAAGTTCAGAGAGGCGCCAGGCTGCTGTGTGGCCGTGCACTGTGTGGCGGGTCTGGGCAGGTCAGTACCCTGGTACCCTACCTCCACCTGGTACCGTAGCTCCACCTGGTACCCTAGCTCCACCTGGTACCCTACCTCCACCTGGTACCCTAGCTCCACCTGGTACCCTACCTCCACCTTGTACCCTAGCTCCACCTGGTACCCTACCTCCACCTGGTACCCTAGCTCCACTCCACCTCCCTCCGATTGCTCCTGTAAGCCAGGGTAAGCCTGGCTTACCCATACAAATCTGAATAAAACTTGATTTTTGCGCTTTCTTTCAGTGAACGAAGGCATGAAAATCGACTTTCAGACTGTTTTTGTCTTAAATGTGTCTTGTCTTGTATTCTGCCATATTGCTTCATTTTCATCCGTGTTTATCGTTTTGGTAGTGCTCCATCGCCTCCTACAGTCCTCATGAAAATA
>NC_140249.1:9827458-9829958 GCF_949987555.1 Borostomias antarcticus
ACGGCGGAGCCCCGCGTCACGGCAGGAAAAGCTCCGCTATCCCGTCGCGACGAGGGAGGAGAGGAGTGGAGAGATAACGGAGAGGAGATAACGGAGTTTTCTCCCAAGTCGCCGCTTAGAATAAACATACGCTACTACCTGATTGGCCCGCGCAGTCATGTTGCCGGTAAGTAAAATCGCGGATCTCTGATCTTGTTTTATTCGAATTCAACCTTCCGGGTATTGTGGGAATCCCAAACCCCAAGAGATTGAATGATATTAATGTTGAAGAATGTATTTGCATTGTAATGGCCAAAGTGATACGTTTTTGGATGCAGTGATTGTGGTAGGTGTGAATAGACCACAGTCTTAAAATGTGAAATTTATGCATTGGACATTTTGGACAGAGACTGCAGTTGTAACTAGGTGGTGTGGTGGTTTTTCCGAAGTGCTCCATACCGTTACACAGCCCTGCTCCCTGGAAGAACGGGACCCGCCAGCCCGGAATGTAGGGACTGTTTGTATTCTTGTCCTCGTGTGGAAACTAAGAGGCTTTGGTGAGAGTGATCTGCAGGGCGAGGTCCCGGTGACCGGGAGAGAGAGTGGTTCTCCTCTATCTCACTCTCAACATGCGGGAGGCTGTGTGTCCAAGCCCGACTGGACTGAACCCAGCGTAATGTTGACTTGTATGCCTGTGTGTACATAATGTACGCCGCGGTCACTGAGGAACCAGAGCCGACCAGTAATGTCTCAGTGGACTGTGTCTCAGTGGGCTATGTCTCAGTGGACTGTGTCTCAGTGGACTGTGTCTCAGTGGTGTAGACTGTGTCTCAGTGGACTGGGTCTCAGTGGACTGTGTCTCAGTGGTGTAGGCTGTCTCATTGGACTGTGTCTCAGTGGACTGTGTCTCAGTGGGCTATGTCTCAGTGGGCTGTGTCTCAGTGGACTGTGTCTCAGTGGACTATGTCTCAGTGGACTGTGTCTCAGTGGACTATGTCTCAGTGGACTGTGTCTCAGTGGACTGTGTCTCAGTGGACTGTGTCTCAGTGGACTGTGTCTCAGTGGTGTAGGCTGTGTCTCAGTGGACTGTGTCTCAGTGGTGTAGGCTGTGTCTCAGTGGACTGTGTCTCAGTGGTGTAGGCTGTGTCTCAGTGGACTGTGTCTCAGTGCTTTTTATGTCTCAGTGATATGTCTCTATGTCTGTCTGCTGTTAATACTGAATAGGCGACCTCACCTTGACCCTGAGCCGATTGGCTCCCACAGGTGACTGGTCAGATATGAAGGGGCCAGTGGGGTTTAAATAGACGACTCTGTGACCTGGGTTTGACCCCTGAGTACCTGCTGGACACAGGACCGGAGACACCACGGCAACCCTCACATCAGAGACATACAGGCCAGGGTCGGGGTGAGAGGTTAAAGGCCATGCTGTAGGGCTAGACACTGGCAGTGGTGTCAGACCGCTGACGACGCACTCATCCACTTTGACCTATGACCCCGACAGCCCACCGATCGGAGACCTCCCACTTCCAGGCAGTCCACCAATCGGAGAGCTCCCAGTGTAGCAGGGTTGGATGTCACTCTTCCTTCCTCCCTCCCTGAGGTGATCATAACACTCTGGATCAGAGGGGGCGGGCACCCAGATGGTCCTCTCAGGAAAGGAGGAGTCAAGGAGAGAGGACAGGACACAAGGAGAGGAATCAAGGAGAGACTTTTGAGATCTAACCCAGAGTCAATAGAGTATCTGTAGTGGACAGCCATCCCCCCCTGTCTCACCATGGTCTCACTAGCCAAACGCTAACAGGCTTCCCTGACTGGCCTATTTCTGGGAGCAATAAGTAGTAAGAAGCCCCGGGGTCGAACGTTTAGACTTACATAACCGCCTGTCCTGTCTGTTCCGCTACGCGCTCAGTCTTAAAGGCAGCGCTACAGGTAGGGTTACAGGTAGGGCTACAGGTAGGGCTACAGGTCTACAGGTCTACAGGTCTACAGGGCTACAGGGCTACAGGGCTACAGGTCTACACAGGGCTACAGGTCTACAGGGCTACAGGGCTACAGGGCTACAGGTCTACAGGGTTATAGGCAGGGCTACAGGTCTACAGGGCTACAGACAGGGTTACAGGGCTATAGGCAGGGCTACAGGGCTATAGGCAGGGCTACAGGGCTACAGACAGGGCTACAGGGCTACAGGCAGGGCTACAGGCAGGGCTACAGGCAGGGTTACAGGGCTATAGGCAGGGCTACAGACAGGGCTACAGACAGGGCTACAGGGCTACAGGCAGGGCTATAGGCAGGGCTACAGGGCTACAGGCAGGGCTGCCCTCAGCTTACTGTCCTCCATTGTTGATGGATGTTTTGTGTGACCAGGTACGGTATGTGGTGCCTGTCTCTCTCTGGCCCCGGCGTCCTGTCCTATTTCACCTCATGTTGTGTTCTATGTCTCATGTTATTGTGTAGGCCTGTGTTATGACATCAGGTGTTTTTGCGCGGGGCTGTGTTATTATGCTGTTATGGTGCGGTTGTA
>NC_140249.1:9847458-9862458 GCF_949987555.1 Borostomias antarcticus
GTTTGCTCTGGTGTGTTGTGTGTGATTGTGTAGTAACAGGTTTTCTCTGGTGTGTTGATGTGTGATTGTGTAGTAGTGTGTTGCTCTGGTGTGTTGTGTGTGATTGTGTAGTAGTGTGTTGCTCTGGTGTGTTGTGTGTGATTGTGTAGTAACAGCAGTTTGCACTGGTGTGTTGTGTGTGATTGTGTAGTAACAGGTTTGCTCTGGTGTGTTGTGTGTGATTGTGTTGTAACAGGTTTGCTCTGGTGTGTTGATGTGTGATTGTGTAGTAGTGTGTTGCTCTGGTGTGTTGATGTGTGATTGTGTAGTAGTGTGTTGCTCTGGTGTGTTGATGTGTGATTGTGTAGTAGTGTTTTGCTCTGGTGTGTTGATGTGTGATTGTGTAGTAGTGTGTTGCTCTGGTCTGTTGATGTGTGATTGTGTAGTAGTGTTTTGCTCTGGTGTGTTGATGTGTGATTGTGTAGTAGTGTGTTGCTCTGGTGTGTTGATGTGTGATTGTGTAGTAACAGCGGGTTTGCTCTGGTGTGTTGATGTGTGATTGTGTAGTAGTGTGTTGCTCTGGTGTGTTGATGTGTGATTGTGTAGTAGTGTGTTGCTCTGGTGTGTTGATGTGTGATTGTGTAGTAGTGTGTTGCTCTGGTGTGTTGATGTGTGATTGTGTTGTAGTGTGTTGCTCTGGTGTGTTGATGTGTGATTGTGTAGTAGTGTGTTGCTCTGGTGTGTTGATATGTGATTGTGTAGTAGTGTGTTGCTCTGGTGTGTTGATATGTGATTGTGTAGTAGTGTGTTGCTCTGGTGTGTTGATGTGTGGTGTCTTGTTCTTCATGCAGGGACTGGCACTGGAGGGAACACAGACCAGCCCACTGACAATCAGGTGAGTCCACACACACACACACACACACATAGGTGATTTTACCCTCTGAGAGGCAACATTTTGACATGAGAAAAAAAAAACAGTTCTCCCGTCCCGTCCCATCTATTTACAAAGAATGCCAGTTGTGAACAGTATGCTAATAAGAAATCCGTATGACAATGCACAACGCATCAAACTTCATCTAGACACCACGAGCATGTTAATATGACTTTATGACCGAGCACTACGCCATACCCAACATCACAACATCAAACTGTAACTGGCTGCTGGTGCTATAGCTTCCTCGCCGATGGTGATGTTGCTAGTGCTAGCTTCAATAGCCTCTGGAGCACTTCTGCATTCGATTGCACCTGCTGCGCTGTCATTTCGAGTGGTAGCTTCTTCATTAGCATTGCCAGTTTTATTTTATTGATGAAGAAGTGGTCAATTGTGGTAACAGATCAAACCGGAAATAGTTGAGGTCGACGGACGAGTTGTGCCATTGGTGGATTATGAATATATATATTTTTAAAGGTAGCCTAGTTTAAGTAATAACTACACTTTTAAAATGAATGATGACCTAACACAAACTGGTACAAACCACAATTATGTATTTAATAATTGTGTTAATTTGTTGTTGTTGTTGTTTTTTTGATTTTTTTAATTTGAGCAGAGTTGGGCTGGCCAATCAGGGGGTGGGGCACTTGCCCCCCCTGCCCCCCCTATCAAATTGCCCATGCACACACACTAGTGAGCACACACACTAGTGAGCACACTGGCCAGCCAATCAGATCCTGACAGGAGCTCTCAGTCATTGTCAGGGCTGGTCTGAGTAACAGGGAGCGTAGTGACATGTCCTCTCTTTCTCTGATGTCAGCCAAAGCAAAGCAGGTCTTAGTAAGAGAAATTAGGACTGTTTTCTCAGAGTTAGGCTTTCTCTCTGCTCTGGACCTGGCTAACTCTGCTCTGGCCCTGGCTAACTCTCTGGCCCTGGCTAACTCTCTGCTCTGGCCCTGGCTAACTCTCTGGTTCTGGCTTACTCTCTGGCCCTGGCTAATTCTCTGCTCTGGCCCTGGCTAACTCTCTGCTCTGGCCCTGGCTAATGCTCTGCTCTGGCATGGCTAACTCTCTGCTCTGGCCCTGGCTTACTCTCTGCTCTGGCCCAGGCTAACTCTCTGCTCTGGCCCTGGCTAACTCTCTGCTCTGGCCCAGGCTAACCCTCTGCTCTGGCCCTGGTTAACTCTCTGCTCTGGCCCAGGCTAACTCTCTGCTCTGGCCCTGGCTAACTCTCTGCTCTGGCCCTGTCTAACTCTCTGCTCTGGCCCAGGCTAACTCTCTGCTCTGGCCCAGGCTAACTCTCTGCTCTGGTCCTGGCTAACTCTCTGCTCTGGCCCAGGCTAACTCTCTGCTCTGGCCCAGGCTAACTCTCTGCTCTGGCCCAGGCTAACTCTCTGCTCTGGCCCAGGCTAACTGCTCTTCCCTGTCTGGCTACTAAGTCCCTGGCGAAGGCTAACAGAGTCTGGCTACCCGAAGAATGTTGTGTCACTCTTCATCACAGTCCACATGCACAGCTGGTGTGTTCTATAACAGCGTGATGTGGATACTTGATACCCAGGACCATATGGCCACAGCGTGGACTCTCTCCAGCAGCCATTAGGCCTCTGGTTTCTTCTACATGGTATTGTAGTTCAATCATACCCGTTTACCTGGTGTTTACCAGTTCTCTTTCTTTGGATGGCCCAATTCTTCAGATTCCTTAGGCCCAATTAGGCTGCGCACACTCTGGGGCGTATTCACTAAAGGATTGCGCAGCTTTTCCTGACGCAAAGCCTGTGCAAATAAGTCAAAAATTATGTTTGCTATTCACAAAGCCCTCGCAAAGGGTGAAATACGGTGTTAACTGCGTTGCGTTCGTCATTGCGTTGCTCTGCGCCGGTGTTATTAGCTCATATTTAAATTAGGTAATATGGGCGGAGAATGTTCCCCTTTCTATGCAAATGAACATTATTGCAAAACCCGCCCAATTCACAAACATCGGCGCAAATTGCCTCACGCAGTTAAAGTGAAATTAATACCGTTTTCAGAAACGTGGTGGTATTTAAGCGCAAGGGGTGTGTCGCGGCCAGCCTTTCCGCTGATCATGTCAGCAGTGATTGTTGCGAGGCGAAGGCATCGCAATGCCAGGCATGTTGTTCGTGAGAGAATATTTAGAAGAAGGTCACTTTTTGATTTAACACTAGAACCACCGCGGTAACTGTTTGGACACCAGAGCGCGCAGCTCTTCAGCCAACTGGAGGATGAAGTCGCGTCTGGGGAGGCTCAGTTGACTATGCGTCTCTCCACCCGTCCCCAGCGAGTCCAAGCTCCCCCAATGAATATAATGGTGCATTCGTTTATAACTGGGAGGTGGCAAATTGCGACTTTCTACTAGGAATTATTAAATAAAACACCGCATGAACTCGCACTTCCTCGTCGCAAATTCGGATATGTTTCTCAGCCCCCAGTTGCTCGAATGCACTAGATATAACTAGGTAACTGTGATATAATGGTATATAGCTCGAATGCACACAGGTCGGAGGTAGGTATTTTGCCACATGCGACTTGCCACCTCCGACCACAAACGAACACACCATAATAGCCTACATAGCACGAAACTGTGCGTATAATAGTCTATACGCGAAACTGCGCATTCCCTATAGCTGTTCATTGAACGGCTGGGGGCCGATATAGGCCTAGGTATAAATAAATAAATAAAAACATAGCCTACACAATATTTGTTTTATTTGAATGGTCTTGAAAATATTTTGCTTTTGTATCATAGGTGACGGCAGGTATCATATTCAGCCATGGATGATGACTCCCGTGCGTAATCCTTCCAACGTTGGAGAGGCGGCGTACAACCGGGCTCACATCAGGACGCGCGGTGTGATTGAGTGCACATTTGGAATCCTGAAAAGCCGTTTAGATGCCTAGATCGTACCGGTGGGGCAATGTTATACACTCCCCCAAAAGTATGCCAGATCATCGTGCTGCAACTTGCATAACATAAAATGACAATTTTTCCTTTGTTCGTCTTTTCAAATCATTCCACCTCCGTTTGCAGTCTTCCGCGTTTACACACACCAATGGCACTGACTGCTTGGGAAATTAAACCCCAAATATGATTTTTTGCTGCAGTCGTGATATTTTTTGCAGTAAGCTGTGAGACATGTTTTTGAACCTCGTCCGTGAGGACTTCAAGTTCGCTGTCTGAAAATCGTATCTTTCTTTTTCTGTCTGCCATCGTCCAATGATATGCTTTCGAGTTGTATGCGCTGTATGCGCTGTATGCGCAGTATTTATAGTCATTTCCTATATCAGCAGCAAATTGCACTCAGCCGCAAACACCGAATGGGCGTGTTTGCGCTGGGATATTATTAGCGCAATGTCTTTAGTGAATAGGTTTTTAAAACGGAGCACATAGCGGGCGCAACTGACGCGCAATATTATGGTGCAATTAGCGGGCGCAATTTGCTTTAGTGAATTCGCCCCTCTGAATCAATTTCACTCAGTCAGAATCAGAATCAGTTTACTACCTGGCAATAAACAGATGATTCTGATTCAGAGTTAGAGTCACTCTCAAGCTATAGGACTCCTACCCAGGGCAGGGCAGGCTCTGTGGTCTCTCTCTCCCTCCCTCCCTCCCTCCCTCTCTCTCTCCCTCTCTCCCTCCCTCTCTCTCCCTCCCTGTCTCTCCCTCTTTCTCCTTCCCTCTCTCTCCCTCCCTCTCCCTCCCTTTCTCCTCCTCCCTCCCCCTCTCTCTCTCTCCCTTCCTCCTTCTCTCTCCCTCCCTCTCTCTCCCTTTCTCCTCCTCTCTCCCTCTCTCTCCCTCTCTCCCTTCCTCCTTCTCTCCTCTCTCCCTCCCTCTCTCTCTCTCCCTTCCTCCTTCTCTCTCCCTCCCTCTCTCTCCCTTTCTCCTCCTCTCTCCCTCCCTCTCTCTCTCTCTCTCCCTCTCTCTCTCCCCCTCTCTCCCTTCCTCCTTCTTTCTCCCTCCCTCTCTCTCCCTCTCTCTCTCTCCCTTCCTCCTTCTCTCTCTCCCCCTCTCTCTCTCATGTTCCCTCCTCTCTCTGTGTGTGTGTCGGTCCAGGGATTACCTCTGTCTCATGACATAACGTTGGTTAAGAGGATTCTGTGGTTCTGTGTATGTGGGCTTTGTCTCCAGCCTGCAGACTCTGGGTCAGCTCAGCAGCTTATAGTAGACTCTCCTCCACCCTGCCGTCTACTGATGGACCTGTCCTAGCGGTCCATCTCCAGTTCTACTACTGAGTCTACTGATGGACCTGTCCTAGCGGTCCATCTCCAGTTCTACTACTGAATCTACTGATGGTTCTATCCTAGCGGTCCAGGTTCAGTTCTACTACTGAGTCTACTGATGGTTCTATCCTAGTGGTCCATCTCCAGTTCTACTGCTGAGTCTACTGATGGTTCTATCCTAGTGGTCCATCTCCAGTTCTACTACTGAGTCTACTGATGGTTCTAACCCAGCGGTCCATGTTCAGTTCTACTACTGAGTCTACTGATGGTTCTAACCCAGCGGTCCATGTTCAGTTCTGCTTTACTGAGTCTACTGATGGTTCTATCCTAGTGGTCCATCTCCAGTTCTACTGCTGAGTCTACTGATGGTTCTAACCCAGCGGTCCATGTTCAGTTCTACTACTGAGTCTACTGATGGTTCTAACCCAGCGGTCCATGTTCAGTTCTGCTTTACTGAGTCTACTGATGGTTCTAATGCTGTGTTCACACCGGGCGCAAATTTGGGCGGCGGGCGGCGCAAATCGCAGAACTCAGCGGCGCGGCAGCCAGGATTCGCCGCGCGGCGACATTTGCAAAAGTTACATTTTTGTAACTTTCTGCGGCGGATTCGCGCGGCAACCCATTGATCCCGTGGCGAGATTGGGTGAACTGGGCGGCGCAAATTTTCTCGCCGCGCCCGGTGTGAACACAGCATAACCCAGCGGTCCATGTCCATCTCTGTTGGTCAGTGTGTGTGTGTGCTGCTGGTCCAGAGAGCTGTGTCTCAGGGTCATAGAGAGGACATAGCTAGCTGTTGGAGCAACACACACACACACACACACATGCACACACACACACATGCACACACACACACGCGCGCGCGCACACATGCATGCACGCTCACACACGCTCTTACCCTCTCCTTCAGTCTCTCCGTTTGCTACGGGTTTCTTTTTTTTCTCTCTCCCTCTCTCTTTCTATCTGTCTCTCTCTCTCTCTCTCTCTGTCTCTCTCTCTCTCTCTCTCTCTCTCTCTCTCTCTCTATATATATATATATAGTATATAGTATATATATATATATATATATATTTATACCATGGCCTGGATTAATACTATTTTAATACTCTGATTGGCCAGCAGACGTGCGTTAAAACCGTGTATACGCACACGTAGTTCGGCTGAAGTTTAATTACCGATCTAGATAGAGAGACACATATATCTGTCTCTCTATCTCTCTATTTCTTTCTCTCTCTCTCTATTTCTTTCTCTCGCCCTTCAACCCTACATTCTGAATGAAATGCAGAGAGAAGGGTGTGTGTGTGTGTGTGTACAGTTGTGCTGTGGGGCGTGATCTTGGCTCTGTCTTGTCATAGCCAGACTGTTTCAGATTCCCTCCACGCCTCTTCATAAGTTCTTAAGTGCAGATCCCAGTTGTGTTTTTATATAACGGCCGTGTCAGAGAGAAGAGCAGCAGCTGTCTGGACCTGAACCCTCCCTGCTCTCTGAGCACAGCTGCCTCGTAAACAGCCCCATGTCTGTCCCTGTCCACGTCCCTCCCTGCTGTCTGTCCCTGTCCACGACCCTCCCTGCTGTCTGTCCCTGTCCACGTCCCTCCCTGCTGTCTGTCCCTGTCCACGACCCTCCCTGCTGTCTGTCCCTGTCCACGTCCCTCCCTACTGTCTGTCCCTGTCCACGTCCCTCCCTGCTGTGTGTCCCTGTCCACCTCCCTCCCTGCTGTCTGTCCCTGTCCATGTCCCTCCCTGCTGTGTGTCCCTGTCCACGTCCCTCCCTGCTGTGTGTCCCTGTCCACGTCCCTCCCTGCTCTCTCATCCCCTCCCTCCTGGAGCGCTGGAGAAGATCTGATCTGAGATCTGACGTTCCTGCCCCTGAAACCGCTCTTCCTCCTGGTGTTGAGGTATGAGGATGGGAGGAAGTCAGGAAAGTCCTTCCCTCCCTCCCTCCACCCCCACAGACACCAGCTAGCCTCTCACCCCCACCACCCCCACCAGCCTCCTCCCTCCACCCCCACAGACACCTGCTAGCCTCCCCCCATCTCACCCCCCCCCCCCCCCACCAGCCTCCTCCCGCCCATTTTTTCTGTTTACCACTTTGGTAAAAGTTGATGTGTTTTTCAGAAAATGATAGTAGTAACTGTTTTATAAAAGTGATATGGCAGTGGAACCTGTGGTGAATACATGAATACTGGCGCGGCTAGGGGTTTGACTCCGTTTCGCGTCGTGTCTAACAGCACCGTCTATCCATGCCAGTGTTCATGATACTGTGTACCATGGGCTCTTGGGACATATTGCTTCATTCATGTTAACTCTCACTTCATGGAGGTTTTTATTACACAAATGGAAGAGTTTATTAGCTAAACTATTTTTTCATTAGTCACAAGTCCGACTATACGCTCCCAATGAAATAATGTTCAAATGTAGCTGGATTTGAAAGGTAGACTACAGCTCTGGCTCCACCCCTCTGCCCATGCTTTGTGGTGCTTGACTCCAACCTAGTCCTAGTCTGGCCCTGTCCACCTCTGACCCTGTTCTAGTCTGACCTTGTTCTAGCCTGACCCTGTCCACCTCTGACCCTGTCCTAGTCTGACCCTGTCCTAGTCTGACCCTGTCCACCTCTGACCCTGTTCTAGTCTGACCTTGTTCTAGCCTGACCCTGTCCTAGTTTGACCCTGTCCTAGTCTGACCCTGTTCTAGTCTGACCCTGTTCTAGTCTTACCCTGTTCTAGTCTGACCCTGTCCTAGTCTGACCCTGTTCTAGTCTGACCCTGTTCTAGTCTGGCCCTGTCCTAGTCTGACCCTGTTCTAGTCTGACCCTGTTCTAGTCTGACCCTGTCCTAGTCTGACCCTGTTCTAGTCTGACTCTGTTCTAGACTGACAATGTCCTAGTCTGACCCTGTTCTAGTCTGACCCTGTCCTAGTCTGACCCTGTTCTAGGGATCTGTACTGGGGTAATGTAACATCCCACTAGGAATGGCTCCAGTCATTGAGATATTATAGAATTATATTTATCCACGTTATCCCTTTAATCGAGCAGGAAACCGGTGGCCTGTCCGCTCCGAGTAGGAAATGAGTCCTTACCCCAAGTGAAGGAGTTCAAGTATCTGGGGGTCTTGTTCACGAGTGAGGGAACCATGGAGAGGGAGTTTGGCCGGAGAATTGGAGCAGCTGGTGCGGTTCTGCAGTCGCTTTACCGCACTGTTGTGACGAAAAGAGAGCTGAGCCAAAAGGCAAAGCTCTCGATCTACCGGTCTATCTTCGTCCCCACCCTCACCTATGGTCATGAAGGATGGGTCATGACCGAAAGAACGAGATCACGGATACAAGCGGCCGAAATGAGTTTTCTCCGGAGGGTGGCTGGGGTCTTCCTGAGAGATCGGGTGAGAAGTTCAGTCATCCGGGAGAGACTCGGAGTGGAGCCGCTGCTCCTTTGCGTCGAAAGGAGCCAGTTGAGGTGGTTCGGGCATCTAGTGAGGATGCCTCCTGGGCGCCTCCCTAGGGAGGTGTTCCAGGCGTGTCCGGCTGGGAGGAGGCCGCGGGGTAGACCCAGGACTAGGTGGCGGGACTACATCTCCGCACTGGCCTGTGAGCGGCTAAAGATTCCCCAGGCAGAGCTGGTTGATGCTGCTAGGGAAAGGGATGTCTGGGGCCCCCTGCTGGAGCTGCTGCCTCCGCGACCCGACCCTGGATAAGCGGATGAAGATGATGATGATCCCTTTAATCTCTGTCTGTCATCTACCTGACAGTCATACAGTTGAACATGCAGGTGCTCTTACCAGACGTGTGATAGCTATCTGACTGACAGGGCGCTCAGTCCTAGAAATATGTCACTTCAATGTAGAAAATAGGGTTCAATTTGGCAGCATAAATTCCTTCAGCAGTGTTTGTTGCTGAATGCTGACATGTTTCAGACCGAGGTATAGTGACCATTCAGACTGACTGAGCTATAGTGACCATTCAAACTGGCTGAGCTATAGTGACCATTCAGACTGGCTGAGCTATAGTGACCATTCAGACTGACTGAGCTATAGTGACCATTCAGACTGACTGAGCTATAGTGACCATTCAGACTGACTGAGCTATAGTGACCATTCAGATTGGCTGAGCTATAGTGACCATTCAGACTGACTGAGCTATAGTGACCATTCAGACTGAATGAGCTATAGTGACCATTCAGACTGACCGAGCTATAGTGACCATTCAGACTGACTGAACTATAGTGACCATTCAGACTGACTGAGCTACATGTATAGTGACCATTCAGACTGACTGAGCTATAGTGACCATTCAGACAGACCGGTGAACTCTAACAATGCTGACATGTGGTTATATGGGGCATTTCTGGCCTGAACTTCACTAAACTCAGCTACACTTGAACCAGATGGCATTGAATGTGAAAGAACTAGTTTGGTATTCAGCATCATATGCCCTGTTATATCAATCAATCAATCAATCAAAGCTTTATTTGTATAGCGCATTTCATACCCAGAGGCAACACAATGCGCTTTACAGAGAACAAGGGAGGTGGGCATATGACCCACTCTCTACATATTCCAGAGGGAAGCAAAAAAACAGTAATCACCCGGGGGCCAGATAAGTGAGCTGTAAAAATTCTTCCCTGACCCCTCTCAACAAGGCGATTGAGCAAGCTCCAGGAGTATGTTTGTCTACCGGCTAAGAACATTTATAAAGCAGTACATTACATTAAATTACATTTCAGAGTGAGAGAGGCTAAAAGCATCATAGGAGAGAGAATATTCTACGGACATGCTACGACATCCACAGCAGACACGGGGGTATTTATCGGACTTCGGGAGGTCTGCTGGTGACAGTGGGGCATCCACTGGACCTGGTTAGAAGATAGGAGGGAGAGAGAGAGGCACTAGGGAGAGGGAAGGCAGAGGGAAGGCAGAACAGGGTTAGTAGCACATAGAGCTATACAGACCACACAGATATTGAAACAGGCAACCTGGGGCAAGCTCCTGGAATATATTTGTCTAATGGCTAAGAACATTTAAAGAACAATAAATAACATTAAATTAAATTTTCGGAGCAAGAAAGGCTAAGAGCATCAGGTCCAGGCCTAAGCCGGATGTGGACTGATGTGTGTCTGTGTGTACGTGTGTGTGTGTGTACTAAATACTACGATATCCACAGCTCCACAGCTGACACTGGACCTGGTTAGAGGATAGGAGGGAGAGAGAGAGGCACTAGGGGAGACAGAAAACGGTTAGTAGCACACTTAGTCATTGAAGCAACACAGCAGTCAGAACAGAACAAGCCTGTTTCAGGATAACCAGCTTCTGTACACTACTTGATATACATACATTGCATAGTAGGATAAATACCAATGTATACAGAGGATTCACGGGTAGGTTTGAGGCTGCCTTTCTGTGTCTCAAGGTCCTAGCTAGTGATTGTAGGCTAGGTCGAAAAGGTACGTCTTGAGGTCTCGCTTGAAGACCTCCGATGTTTCGGCCCTTCTTAGGCACTCCGGTAGGGTGTTCCAGAGGTTGGGGGCATAGAAACTAAAAGCTGCCTCTCCGTGTTTCTTGGTCCTGGCTTTTGGAACTGTTAAAAGTTCAGTGCCTGAGGATCTAAGTGGTCTGTTGGGCATGTACTTAACAAGCATGTCTGAAATATATTCTGGTGAGTGACTGTGGAGAGATTTATAGACTAGTAATAGTATTTTAAAGTCTATTCTAGAGTTGACTGGTAACCAGTGTAGTGATTTTAACACTGGTGTGATGTGTTATAAGGTTATTTATGATCATACAATGGTCCATATGCACATTTTGACCGACTGTGCACTTTCAAGATATAGACTCATTGTTCATGTCACAACTACAGTAAGTACAATGGACCTCTATGGGAATAATTAAAATCAAATGTCATAAATTCTTTGGACCAAAAAACGGTTGTATTATAACAGGGCTTATGATGCTAAATACAAGACAAGTCCTTTAAGGCTTTTAAAAGTATATTTCTTATGCATGTGGCTATGTGTACGTATGTCAGGTTGTGTGTAGCCTAACTCACTCACTGAGAGGATTATGAGAGTTTATAGTTTACACTATCCTAGTCTGCGTACTCACATTAACCCTAACAGTGTGTGTGTGTGTGTGTGTGTGTGTGTGTGTGTGTGTGTGTGTGTGTGTGTGTGTGCGTGCGTGCTTGTGTGTGCGTGCATGCGTGTTGATTGTATGCGATCTCTATTCCTCTGTGATGCCTGTGTCAATATGATGCCTGGAATAAAAGCTAGGCACGATATAGCATGCGCGATCTTTCCATTCAATACCCCCCCCAACACACACACACACACACACACACCCCCCCCCAACACACACGCACACACACACACACACATCACGCGCATCTGGCCCAGAGGGCTCGAGCAGTAGTCTACCTGTCTGCGAGACAGCTGTGGCGCAGAGACTTTATAGCAGTAGGGAGAAATGGAGGGGGCGTGCTGCAGTCCAGATACAACAGCAGAGAGAGAGAGAGGGAGAGAGGGAGAGAGAGAGAGGAGGGAGGCTGAGGGGGGAAAGAACTGCTGGCGCGTCGGAATAGAAACAAAAACCCTCCCGGAGAAAAACTTACGCAGCAGCAAAGTCATGCTCAACCGCCGCTGTGAAAACGTGTTCCGGTCGTTCACTACAAACCCACATGGGGAAGGCAAGAGACAGACCTAACCTTGTAGCAGACTAGTGAACGAAAGAGAACCGTGGACCACGGTTGTCTCTTCTGTCCCGTGACTTTGTGCTCCACCGGTGTTGTAGTCGGGGTCCCTGATTGCAGATGTAGGCGCGTGTGCGCACACTGGATTTACATCGTGTTCGTAACGGCGACACGAGCGGAATAACAAGCTGCGCTCGCGCACCGGTGACGGAGGCTCGTGGGCGCGAGCTCCTCTTCTCCGCATCATCGGACACAAGTGCGAATAAAGTTGTGTTTAGGAAGCTGACCGGTTACCGAGCTCAGACGGGCTGTGGATGCGACGTCTTTAGCAGGGAGACGATTTAACCGTTAAAAAGATGGAATGGAATCACGTAGAGGCAGTGCAGGAGTTTACAGTTGAAGGACAATGCAGCAAAATTAAGGTGCGATCTTGCAGAATTACCTGGGACACCCACCACCAGGTAATACATCTATTCTAACATTGTCAGTATGGTGTGTAAATGTCGTCAGACACGAGAAACAGTAGTAGCTTACTTTCAGTTTACATAGGACATATTTTAATGTCAATAATCAGCTATATAGCCTACATTTGATAAATTATCATTCAATTAAAATACCATCGAAATGTATAGGCCTAGGCTGCATCGTGTGTGGGTATTAATATGATATTGATAAGTGAACATTGGTTTGAAGGCTGTAAAAGGTTGTAAGGGATGATGACCACCACTGCAAGGCCTGCATCATTCACTACACCTGGCACACCCAGGGCCGTTGCTATGAATTTTGGGCCCCTACCCCTCCGACTTTTCGTCACCACTTTTTTCGACACCCCCCCCCCCCCATTTTTTTATATATATATATATATAGGATATATCATTTTGTATTTATTTTTCTGTTTCTCTATGTTCTTTTTCCAATTAACCTCTCCATAGACATTGGCTGGGTTTCCCGATAAAGAACCTTCTTAAGGAGTTAAGGCTCCAAAGAAGAGGTCGCTATGACGGAGAGAGTGTTTCCCGAACGTCTTCTTTGAGTTCTTCTTAAGGTCCATCTTAGCGCCGCCCTTAAGAAGCTTCTTTACAGGAGCTGTCCACCACCTCGGTACTGAAAACAAAACAATCGATGCCAGGCTAATCCATTATTCCACGTAATTGAATGCTCCCAAATGAAAGTCTGATGTAACAAGTGGCGTCCTACTTACCCCTATCAATAAAATCAAATGAAAACGCGGGGAAACGAGGCACCCGAACGCGATTATAATACTAATTGCGAACTGAATCCACACATCTTCCATTCTCCTGCCATGACCACCAAATATCAACAGCTCACCTGTGCACGGCACAATGCGAGATTACACGGTACAATCCCTCTCCTCCCCCTCTTCCCCATCACTCCTCCCCCTCCTCCCCCGTCTCCATCACTCCTCCCCCCTCTCCATCACTCCTCCCCCTCCTCCCCCTCTCCATCACTCCTCCCTCCTCCTCTCCATCACTCCTCCCCCCTCCTCCCCATCACTCCTCCCCCTCCTCCCCATCACTCCTCCTCCCCATCACTCCTCCCCCTCCTCCTCCTCCCCCATCCTCCCCCCTCTCCATCACTCCTCCCCCGTCTCCATCACTCCTCCCCCTCTGGCTCTCCTCCCTCCATCATCTACTTTACTGTATGGTGAGTACAGTAGGTACTGGAGGAAAGTAGGTAGATACTGTATTGTTTCCCGAGGGGAAATTACAATGTACAAAAGGCACAGTCAAACTAAAATAAGCCTAATTAAATAAAAATATACCATAATATATAGAAATATCTAAATATACAAGAGTGTGACAAGGAATAAACAAGCATAAACAATGATGTCTAGTAATGCAACAATGCCTGATGCGCAAGATTCAAATATCCAGATATGAAATGACAGGTTTAGTCGGTAGGTAGTCTGTCCAAGAGCCTCGGCACCCTCCAAGCTGACGGCTGGTACCAAAGACCAGTAAACGGACGGGCCAGTACTCTTCAGCTAGCCTTCAAGACAGACTGATTCATCGTGAAAAAAAAGTTTACACAATGGAGTCTGAAGGGAACTGGAACGGGATTGGTGGTTGCTTGAATAGGGGAGGGAAGAACAGGGAAAGGGCAAACAGACACACACACACCCAACAACATACAACCACCCAACATACAGTACGTGGAACGTAACAAACATGCCAAAAATTAGCATCATGGCTAGTGGATGTTTTCTGTTTGGCAAGTCCCATCTGAATGAGCTTGGTTTGACTAATGCTAGCAAGCTAGCTAGCTATCTACTATTGTGTACAATGTTGTTTGAAAATGAAACATTTAAGTTAGCAAAATATCTAGATAAGGCATGGAACGCAAGGAAGAAAGCATTGTACCAATAGAGATTCAGGGTTAACTGTCTGTATGTATGTATCTATATATCGTATAATTTATTTATTCATCTCTTCTTTGTTCATTTGAGCTTGACCAGCGACACTGGAAACATATTTTGCATGTAAATAGATGAATACAGTAAAGGTCGTAAAGGTGTTTTATAATCCCATATGGGATGGGCCGACAGTAGGCATGACACTTAAATAAAAAATTCATTCATTCATTCATTCATTCATTCGGTAGGGTGGACAATAGAATGTGACAAATCTGACCGAATTTGAATTACAGAACAAGACAGATTAATCTATTGACATAGCCAGGAAGCACATAGGCTATTTCTGTGTGTGCATCATGGGAACCGTAGTCAGTTTACAGAGAAAAATCAAAGAACCTGATCCTCACAGTGCTACCAGCCTTGTCCAGATGGGAGAGGGCCCTGTGTAGCAGGTATACAGGTGTGTTGTCCACTTCTTGGTAGGCAAACTGTAGGGGGTCCAGGGATGACTTCATCTCACCAGGGATTTGAGGTGAACCAGGACCTAGGGCTGCACAATTAATCGTGAATTAATTGAAATCGCGATTATGACCTCCATAATTAACTAATCGCAAAAGGCTGCAATTAATGTGATTAATAATTTTGCTTTGAATTGAGTTTGCTAGGACTACACAGACGAATCACAGGCGCTTATGCTGTCTGACCAATCACATGCGTTCCCGCTGAGTGCGCTGTGCGCAGCAATTTCACTGAGAAGACAGATAGCAATAGGTCAAGACAAGTGTCACAAGAGTACCCGCAGCCGTGAG
>NC_140249.1:9867458-9870469 GCF_949987555.1 Borostomias antarcticus
TCCTTCTGGAAGACCTGAACGTGTCTGACTACCATAGGAGAGACTAGCATCGGCCACCTGCTCACATGACTAGCGTAGGAGACACTAGCATCGACCACCTGCTCACCTGACTAGTGTAGGAGAGACTAGCATCGACCACCTGCTCCCCTGACTAGCGTAGGAGAGACTAGCATCGACCACCTGCTCCCCTGACTAGCGTAGGAGAGACTAGCATCGACCACCTGCTCCCCTGACTAGCGTAGGAGAGACTAGCATCGACCACCTGCTCCCCTGACTAGCGTAGGAGAGACTAGCATCGACCACCTGCTCACCTGACTAGCGTAGGAGAGACTAGCATCGACCACCTGCTCACCTGACTAGTGTAGGAGAGAGAGAGACTAACATCGACCACCTGACTGAGTCTTCTGGACTGAATGCTAGTTCCCTGGCTGAAGGTAACGATTTTGTATTGTTGTGACATCGTCTTTGTTTTGTTGTGAACTGTAACAGAGAAGGTTGTGGATATCCATTTCTGTGGTGTAACCGGATATCTGGATATTTAGTGATGAGCATGTCATTGTGTAGGCTCTGATGAAGAGCATAATGGTTAGGTACAGCATAGTAGATGATGACGATAATGATGATGATGATGATTATGAAAATATTATGAGTTATGGTTCAGGAAAGGTGTTGACTTGAGGCCAGGGAATGACCAATGACAACCAGTGATCCAGTGGTGTGAGTGTGTCTTTATCCAGTGTGGAGTGTGTCTTTATCCAGTGTGGAGTGTGTCTTTATCCAGTGTGAGTGTGTGTTTATCCAGTGTGAGTGTGTTTATCCAGTGTGAGTGTGTGTTTATCCAGTGTGAGTGTGTGTTTATCCAGTGTGAGTGTGTGTTTATCCCGTGTGAGTGTGTGTTTATCCAGTGTGGAGTGTGTGTTTATCCAGTGTGAGTGTGTGTTTATCCAGTCACTCATGTGCCTCCTTTACTGAACACTGGGTTGTGTTTTGTTTACACTCTCTCTCTCTCTCTCTCTCTCACACACACACACACACAAACACACACATTCCTCTCGCTTCCTAATCGTCCTTCCTTCCTTCCCCCCTTGTCTCTCTCTTTCTCTCTCTCTGTCTCTCCCCCTCTCTCTCTCCCTCCCCGTCTCCCTCTCTCTCTCTCTCTGTCTCTCCCTCTCCGTCTCTCCCTCCCCGTCTCTCCCTCTCTCTCTCTCTCTCTCTCTCTCTCTCTCTCTCTCTCTCTCTCTCTCTCTCTCTCTCTCTCTCTCTCTCTCTCTCTCTCTCTTTCTGTCAGGCCTGTATTGTGTTGCCTCATTCTAGAACTGACCTGAAACTGCCTCAGTCAGCACACACACGCATGCACGCACACACCACACACACACACACACACACACACACACACACACACACACACACACACACACACACACACACACACACACACACACACACACACACAGTACATCACAGAGGCCAGCTCCTCCATTCTCTCTCTCACTCACCTCTGTTTCTCTGTCATGCTGTGCTGTCTGGCAGTAGGAGGTTTGGGCTCCTCTGTCTCTCTGTCTCTCTGTCATGCTGTGCTGTCTGGCAGTAGGAGGTTTGGGCTCCTCTGTCTCTCTGTCTCTCTGTCTCTCTGTCTCTCTGTCTCTCTGTCATGCTGTGCTGTCTGGCAGTAGGAGGTTTGGGCTCCTCTGTCTCTCTGTCTCTCTGTCTCTGTCTCTCTGTCATGCTGTGCTGTCTGGCAGTAGGAGGTTTGGGCTCCTCTGTCTCCCTGTCTCCCTGTCTCTCTGTCTCTCTGTCATGCTGTGCTGTCTGGCAGTAGGAGGTTTGGGCTTCAAACCTGTCACTCCAAAGTTGACCTCTGTGAATGAGCTCTATTTCGTTAGCGAGGAGCAGAGTCTCTGTGACCCCGCCCCTGGGAGACCCCGGGTCAGATTGAGTGTGTTTGCTTCCATAAGGCCTCCGCTCCACTACGGCTCATTTATTTATTTACTTAACAACCCTGAAATTTAATAAGCTGGAGTGGATTGGATTACATTTGCTATGTGTCCTTTGTCCCCTTCTCTCTCTCTCTCTCTCTCTCTCTCTCTCTCTCTCTCTCTCTCTCTCTGTGATCCATTCTCCTTTTTTCCTCCAATCTCTCCCTCTTTCTCTCCTCTAAATCCTCTGCTCCCTGCAGCTTTCCTCTGTGAGAACTGAGGTGTGTGTTTATGTGTGAACGTTTGTGTGTGTGTGTGTGTGTGTGTGTGTGTGTGTGTGTGTGTGTGTGTGAATGAAGTTGAGGAATGTTTGCTCTACATTTCCCCACCCCACATCTGGAACTCATTGTTACCCTGTGTTCCTCTCCTCTCCTCTCCTCTCCTCTCCTCTCCTCTCCTCTCCTCTCCTCTCCTCTCCTCTCCTCTCCTCTCCTCTCCTCTCCTCTCCTCTCCTCTCCTCTCCTCCTCTCTTCTCCCTCCTCCTCTCCTCTCCTCTCCTCTCCTCTCCTCTCCTCTCCTCTTCCTCTCCTCTCCTCTCCTCTCCTCTCCTCTCCTCTCCTCTCCTCTCCTCTCCTCTCCTCTCCTCTCCTCTCCTCTCTCCTCTCCCTCCTCCTCTCCTCTCCTCTCCTCTCTCCTCTCCCTCCTCCTCTCCTCTCCTCTCCTCTCTCCTCTCCTCTCCCTCCTCCTCTCCCTCTCCTCTCCCTCCTCCTCTCCTCTCCTCTCCTCTCCTCTCCTCTCCTCTCCTCTCTCTCCTCTCCTCTCCTCTCCTCTCCTCTCTCCTCTCCTCTCCTCTCCTCTCCTCTCTCCTCTCCTCTCCTCTCCTCTCCTCTCCTCTCCTCTCCTCTCCTCTCCTCTCCTCTCCTCTCTCTCCTCTCCTCTCCTCTCTCCTCTCCCTCTCCTCTCCTCTCCTCTCCTCTCCTCTCTCCTCTCCCTCCTCCTCTCCTCTCCTCTCCTCTCCTCTCCTCTCCTCTCCTCTCCTCTCTTCTCTTCTCTTCTCTTCTCTTCTCTTCTCTTCTCTCCCTCTCCCTCTCCTCT
>NC_140249.1:9870669-9890669 GCF_949987555.1 Borostomias antarcticus
AGGAGGGAGAGAGAGAGGGAGAGAGAGAGAGAGAGGGGGAGAGAGAGAGAGGGGGGGGAGGGAGAGAGAGAGAGGGGGGGGGGGGGGGGGGGAGAGAGGTTTAGATGCTCTGCTCTCTCTGTCTTACTCTTCTGTATTTCTTTCTTTCACCTTCAAACACATAAACTATCCCCCCCCCTCTCCCTCTCCCCCCCCCCCCCCTCCCCTCTCTCCCCCCCCCCCCAGCGGCAGAGATAGATCATGTGAGCGGGCTGTTCCAGGAGAAGCAGGCGGAGCTCCAGTCGGCGGTGCTGCGGGTGGATCAGCTGACCCAGCAGCTGGATGACCTACGGCGGGGTGGTCTCACCGGCCTGCAGCCCCTCGGGGCCCCCGCTCTCCGGCTCGGCCGCGCTGGAGCTCAGGAAGCTGTACCAGGAGCTGCAGGTAGGCCTGACCCCTGACCTCTGACCCCTGGTACAGGTCTCACAGCCCATTCTCGCTGCCCTTTCGCTCCGCAGATCAGTCTGGACCTCCCCCTATCTCCAACGATTTCTCTCCTATTACGTTTTAACCAACCACGAAACGGCTCGCAATTCGGATCCGCTGTTGATCCACAATGTGATTGGTTGTAAGTGGGACCGTGCCGCACCCCTGGGTCTGAAGGACTGGAGGAACCTACGCTGTCTCTGGGGGGGGAGGAACCCAAACTATCCATCACCAAGTTCACACAGTCCCTCTAGAGAGGAACCACAATGACACCACTACTCCAGCTCAGCTGAATACGCAAACAACACACGGGCCCGGCCTGAGCCTGACCTATGACCCCTGACCCTGGTACTGACCCCAGACCCTGCTCAGCTGTCCTGGAGCTCAGTAAGCTACTTTAGGTGTGTAGATCTAGGAGGACTGGCCCTATGTGCCCCTTAAGGATTGGAAAGTCAAATCAGGTCTAACCTATGCTTTTGAAAGGAAGTCATAGGATAATAGTGCACTTCAATACAAAGTACAAAATACTAGGGCACTACAAAACCTGTCTCAACTGATGTAGTACTGTACTTCACTCCCGTCAAGTACACTGCCTTGGTCTGGGGCCATATTATTGTCTCTCACCCTACAGTAGTGCCCTACCTAACCCTTACCCTCTCACCCTACAGTAGTACCCTACCTAACCCTTACCCTCTCACCCTACAGTAGTACCCTACCTAACCCTTACCCTCTCACCCTACAGTAGTACCCTACCTAACCCTTACCCTCTCACCCTACAGTAGTACCCTACCTAACCCTTACCCTCTCACCCTACAGTAGTACCCTACCTAACCCTTACCCTCTCACCCTACAGTAGTACCCTACCTAACCCTTACCCTCTCACCCTACAGTAGTACCCTACCTAACCCTTACCCTCTCACCCTACAGTAGTACCCTACCTAACCCTTACCCTCTCACCCTACAGTAGTACCCTACCTAACCCTTACCCTCTCACCCTACAGTAGTACCCTACCTAACCCTTACCCTCTCACCCTACAGTAGTACCCTACCTAACCCTTACCCTCTCACCCTACAGTAGTACCCTACCTAACCCTTACCCTCTCACCCTACAGTAGTACCCTACCTAACCCTTACCCTGTCTGAATGAGACAACTACCAGCTTATCCTCTAGGATGGCCTGTTTACAACATGGACCCCTCATTCTCTCATCTTCTCTCTCTCCTCTCTTCACCTCTCCTCTCTCTCCTCTCTCTCACTGCTCTCTCCTCTCCTCTCTCTCTCTCCTCCTCTCTCCTCTCCTCTCTCTCTCCTCCTCTCCTCTCATCCTCTCCTCTCCTCCTCTCATCCTCTCCTCTCTCTCTCTCTCTCTCTCTCTCTCCTCCTCTCCTCTCATCCTCTCCTCTGTCTCTCTCTCCTCTCTCTCTCTCTATCTCTCTCTCCTCTCTCTCTCTCTCTCTCTCTCTCCTCTCTCTCTCTCATCCTCTCCTCTCATCCTCTCTCTCTCTCTCTCTCTCTCCTCTCTCTCTCCTCTCTCTCATCCTCTCCTCTCATCCCCTCTCTCTCTCTCTCTCTCTCTCTCTCTCAGGTGCGTAACAGGCTGAATCGTGAGCAGAGCAGCAAGCTGCAGCAGAGCCAGGAGCTCCTGAACAAGAGGAACACGGAGGTCAGCCTGATGGACAAGAGGATAGGTGACCTGAGAGAACGCCTGCACAAAAAGAGAACTGAGGCAAGTCTCACACACACACCACACCCGCCGTAGGGCCAGGCACACACACACACACACACACACACACACACACACACCACCCCCGCTGTAGGGCCAGGCACACACACACACACACACACACACACACAGACACCACCCCCGCCGTAGGGCCAGGCACACACACACACACACACACACACACACACACACCAACCCCGCCGTAGGGCCAGGCACACACACACACACACACACACACACCACCTCCGCCGTAGGGCCAGGCACACACACACACACACACACCACCCCCGCCGTAGGGCCAGGCACACACACACACACACACACACACACACCACCCCCGCCGTAGGGCCAGGCACACACACACACACACACACACACACAGACACCACCCCCGCCGTAGGGCCAGGCACACACACACACACACACACACACACACACACACACCAACCCCGCCGTAGGGCCAGGCACACACACACACACACACACACACACACACACACCACCTCCGCCGTAGGGCCAGGCACACACACACACACACACCACCCCCGCCGTAGGGCCAGGCACACACACACACACACACCACCCCCGCCGTAGGGCCAGGCACACACACACACACACACACACCACACCTCCCGTAGGGCCACACACATTCAACATTACACATTCAAATGATCACAGACCAGGGAATCTCAAATGATCACAGATAACCCTGTAAAGCCAGGCTGCTTAAACGATCACTGAGGTACTCTCCTGCTCTTCCTTGATTACACAGTATAATAATATGATCTCTCTCTCTCTCTCTCTCTCTCTCCTATCTCTCTCTCCTACCTCTCTCTCCTACCTCTCTCTCTCTCTCCTACCTCTCCCTCTCTCTCTCCTATCTCTCTCCTTCTCTCTCTCTCACTCTCTCTCCTACCTCTCTCTCTCCCTCTCTCTCCTACCTCTCCCTCTCTCTCTCCTATCTCTCTCTCCTTCCCTCTCTCTCTCTCTCTCTCTCCTACCTCTCTCTCCTATCTCTCGCTCCTTCTCTCTCTCTCTCTCCTACCTCTCTCTCTCCCTCTTTCTCCTACCTCTCCCTCTCTCTCTCTCCTATCTCTCTCTCTCTCTCCTTCTCTCTCTCTCTCTCCTACCTTTCTCTCTCCCTCTCTCTCCTACCTCTCCCTCTCTCTCCTACCTCTCCCTCTCTCTCTCTCCTATCTCTCTCTCCTTCTCTCTCTCTCCCTCTCTCTCCTACCTCTCTCTCTCCCTCTCTCTCCTACCTCTCTCTCTCTCCTATCTCTCTCTCCTTCTCTCTCTCTCTCTCTCTCTCCTACCTCTCTCTCTCCCTCTCTCTCCTACCTCTCCCTCTCTCTCTCTCCTATCTCTCTCTCCTTCTCTCTCTCTCTCTCTCCTACCTCTCTCTCTCCCTCTCTCTCCTACCTCTCCCTCTCTCTCTCTCCTACCTCTCCCTCTCTCTCCTACCTCTCTCTCCTACCTCTCCCTCTCTCTCTCTGTCTCTCACTCTCCTATCTCTCTCTCTCTCTCCTACCTCTCCCTCTCTCTCTCTGTCTCTCTCTCTCTCCTATCTCTCTCTCTCTGTCTCTCTCTCTCTCCTATCTCTCTCTCTCTCTCCTTCTCTCTCTCTCTCTGTCTCCCCCTCTCCCCTCAGCTGGTGCGGGTGAACGGGGGTCCCCCATCTCCTCAGCTGGCCCCTGGGTCTTCTGGCCGGGTGGCGGCCGTGTGTCCCTACATCCAGGTGGCTGTGGCGGGCCGGCAGGAGGGTGGCTACCCCCTCAAACCCCCACACGGGCCCGGCCACACCAGGTCACACTCGGGTCAGTATCCACACAGACTCCACACCTCTGCCTGTCTCTCCTGCTGTCTAGATAAAGACTCAGAGATAGATGCGCTCGGCTGGTCTCTCCTGATATCGCACAGAATACTCACCTCGCCTCTCTCGCACGACTGTCACCTGCTTGATTCATCTCTCGTCATTTGAAAGCCTTGACACAATCATGACGCAATCTCTGAGGATATGACTTCCTGTCTCTGCTCTCTCTAACTTCCTGTCCTGTCTGTCTCCTCCTCTTCTGTTCCTTCCCTCGTTATCGTCTGTTGTTGTTGTTGTTGTTGTTGTCCTGTGGGGGGCGCTGGTGCGTCTGAGCAGAGGAGGAGGGGTGTGGCCTGAGGAAGCCTCCCAGCCAATGGAAGGTGTCAGATTTAGACGTCCTATTGGCCCCAGCGGAACAGGGGGAGGGGCCTAAGTCAATCCCGGGGGCGGAGTCTGTCGACAGTGAGTCTGCAGGGGCAGAGCTAGACCCTAGTACACTCATTAGTACACTACACTCTAGTACTAGTACACTTATTAGCACATTAAACCCTAGCCATAGAACACTTATTAATACATTTGACCTTGGCCTTAGTACATTTATTAGCACACCATACCCTAGCCATAGTACACATATTGGTATGCTAGATCCTTTTCCTCATAGAATTATTAGTTCACAAGAACCTAGCCTTAGTACTCTTATCGTGGCTTTAGTACACTTGGATACGCTGATTAGGGACTTGATACCCTAACCCCAGTATGCTTATCAGGACAATACATATCTTTCACACTAGACCGCTCCGATGTGGACAGGCTGGACTGCAGTCCAGCGTTTCTGGGAGCCCCGCCCTCTACTCCGGCTTTCACACTGACACTTCCTGTTCTACATGATCCATACCGCATAGCAACAGTAACCGTCCCAAACACTGCTCTTCAGTTACGATGGTGAAGCTAGATAATGTTGTTATGAGTTGACCTTGGCCACTTAGCCTATTGTGATTATCCGAATCAGTCCACTACAGTCCCCCTTCCAGACCCATACACCTCCCTATAGTCCCCAGGATCTCACACTCACGCTGGCATGAAAGAGAGACTGTTGCACATCACTCAGCCAATGTGAAAGATCCTAACGCTAGTACATCCAGCACACAAATAACACCTAGTACACAAATAACAGGAGCCAGTACCTTAACCCTAGTACAGTCCATAACACAAATAACAGGAGCCTAGATTGTAACCCTAGTACAGTCCATAGGTCTCTGTCCTGTGTTGGTGTTAGAGAACAGGAAGCTCTCTGAGGCCAGCCAGAGAGAGAGAGGCCTGAACGACAGGAAGTGGCCTCTCAGGTTGTTAGGTAACAGTTTATTTGTACGGAGGCAAGCAGAGGAACAGGATGTGATGTCATAGAGGGGGCAGCTGCGGTATTGTTCTCTGGCTGTTTGAATGAAGCCAAACAGATGAGGTCACAGAGGCATGAAGCCTTTACGGAGATGGGAACCAGGCACAGTTAAAGGGACAGTTCACCGTACAGTCACGTTGTCGAACCCTGAAAGGGCTAAGAGAGAAAAGAGGGGCGAGAGAGAGAGTACTGACAGAGATAGAGAGAGCCAAACACATCGAGGCATAGTGAGAGAGAGAGTGGAAGTGGTGTCACTCTAGAAAGTCCTAGAAACTCCGCCTCCATGCGGCGGTCATAGTGTGCACAGTAATGATTGGAGGTAACATAGCCTCACTAATGTCAACTAACACGTTCATACACCCATCCTAATATCTATACTGTGGAGCACACACTGTCTGCTCTCTCTCTCTCTGTCTCTCTCTCACTCTATCTCTTTCTTTGTCTCTCTCTATCTCCCCCTCTCTCTGTCTGGTGTACTCACCCCCCCCTCCCCTCCCTGTGTGGTGGTTTTAGCTAATGATGGGGTGTGGCCTGGCCTCAGTAAGAGTGTCTCGTCTCTTCAGCCCTCTGATTGGAGGAACACCAGCCCTGAGCAGGTGAGTCACTGACTTCCTCAGCGTCTCACTCCACAGAGCAGGACTGACGAGTAACAGGATCACATTAAAGCTGCACCAGATAACTCTGCACTTTGGCGGCCCCTCTGGTCGTGATACAAACTGCAGTATACTAGCTGTACACTAGCAGTACACTAGCAGTACACTAGCAGTATTCTAGCAGTAGTGTCCTAGCCAGTGCACTGAAATTCTAAAATAATAAATTCACAGGTCATGTCACGAAAATGATTTTGTGGGGTCTTGCTAAGGCCAATTCCTAAACTATTTGCAGAAAAACATGAATATTTAACTATACAAAGTTATCCCATGCAGCTTTAAACACTTAAATATCTCTTGATAATCTGGAACACGAGGGATGCTTAGAGTATAAATTGCTGAGAAAGTTCAGAAGTCAGTTTCACCATGAAACATGCAGGAAATTCAAAAGTCAATATGATCTATCCCTGCCTGTTCCTCTGTCTCCTTCCTCAGATGGACTCCAGCAAGTCCTCCATGTCCAGATCCCCCCCCATCTACGGCACGTACCCCAGCACCGGGCACCCCTCTCTGGGCTGCTCCACCAGCTCCCTCCCCCGCTCCGCCCCCTCCACCCTGGCCTGGCAGAGACACGCCACCTCCTCGTCCTCCTCCTCCTCCTCCTCCTCCTCCCAGCAGATCCAGCAGCGCATCTCAGTGCCTCCCAGCCCGTCCCCCCAGGCCCCCGGGGATCGCGCCGACCCGCCCCTGGCCATGGCGGTGCGGCCCTACGTCCCAGACAAGGCCACCAGGCCCCAGTCCCCCAGGAAGGGCCCGGCCACCATGAACTCCAGCTCCATCTATCACATGTACCTGCAGCAGCCCGCCGCCAAGAACTACGGCTCCCTCGGCAACCGCAGCGCCGTCAAAGCAGGTGACCGGCGCCGGGAGAGAGGTCGGACTGCTTCTGAGCACGCGCTCACTGATTGGCCATTTATTCGGCCTTAATGACCTAATCAAAAAGTCTGGTCCTGCCACCGTCTGCTCTGGACCCCTACCGGTACTCGTGCCAAATATGAATGCTGTCAGGCCGACGGTGTCTGAGGAAAATGGAAACAGACAGAGATACAGACAGAGATACAGACAGACAGACAGACAGACAGACAGACAGACAGACAGACAGACAGACAGACAGACAGACAGAGAGACAGACAGACAGACAGACAGACAGAGATACAGACAGACAGACAGACAGACAGACAGACAGACAGAGATACAGACAGACAGACAGACAGAGATACAGACAGAGATACAGACAGAGATACAGAGGTTTGGTTAGGCTACAGACATAGATAGAGAGATTTGGTTACAGACAGAGATTCAGAGGTTTAGTTACAGAAAGAGATACAGACAGAGATACAGAGGTTTGGTCTTTTATGTGTTAGATGTTGCTGATGTTAGTGAGGCAGGTAAACACTAATCACCTCCTCCCAGCGCGTTCAGTCATGTGTTCAGTAGCATGTGTGATTCTCTGTGTCTGTTAGTGAGTCTTAGTTAGTTTGTTTGTTAGTGAGCAGGATGACGTAAAAACTACCAGACCAATTTTGTTCAACGTCGGTGGAGGGGTGTAGCATGGGTGGAGGGGTGTAGCATGGGTGGAGGGGTGTAGTATGGGTGGAGGGGTGTAGTATGGGTGGAGGGGTGTAGCATGGGCCAATGAAGAACCCAGTACATTGAGTGAATCTGAATCACGAGCAGATACACAAATTATAATCAAACTTTGAGCGAAGCCAGCTCCCCTTGTGGGGGCGCTAGAGAGACGGGGTTTGGACTGGGGCGTGCGGGGGAGAGCCTGGAGTGCACCGAACTAATGATGCTATCAAATATTTTCAACCAGATTTGAATTTGAACTTTGCCCCCTACAGTATGCCACAATGCACAAGTCTGTAATAGAGCCTTTTATGCCAGATAGAATCGAAAGCGTTGAAATCAACAAAACAAGTGAATATCTAACCATTTTTTGTTTGGTGTACATGTTTTAACACCTTGATTGTCTAACAACCTCTCTCTCTCTCTCTCTCTCTCTCTTTCTCTCTCTCTCTCTCTCTCTTTCTCTCTCTCTCTCTCTCTCTCTCTCTCTCTTTCTCTCTTCTTATCTTTTCTTCTCTTCAGTCTATGGTAAACCAGTGATGCCGTGCAGTTCCAGCTCCCCCTCCCCTGTGCCCTTCCAGCAGGGGGCGCTGTCCCCGGGCGGAGGAGAGGACGTGGTGGAGCACATCCCCCGCCCCCTCAGCCCCACCAAGCTCACCCCTGTGGCCCACTCCCCCCTCCGCTACCAGAGCGACGCTGACCTGGAGGTGCTGCGCCGGCGCCTGGCCAACGCGCCCCGCCCACTGAAGAAGCGCAGCTCCATCACGGAGCCCGAGGGGCCGGCCGGGCCCAACATCCAGAAGCTGCTGTACCAGCGCTTCAACACCCTGGCGGGGGGCATGGAGGCGGGCGGCGCCACGCCCTTCTACCAGCCCGCCTACCTGGCGCCTGGCGTGGACAACATCCACACAGCCAACGGGAACCCAGCGGAGGCCGCGGCCTCTCCGGCGGTTGGGTCAGCGGACGCCCCCGGCTCTGACCCGCGCCTGTCCCCTTCCTCCTCGCTAGACAAGCAGAGGACCTCCCCCTGCCCCTCCTCCTCACCGCCCCCCTCCCCGCCCGGCCACACCCTCCCCCGCCTGGCCACGCCCCCCGCCTCTGATAGGCTGGAGGATCAGAACAACAACAACCAGGCGGGGTCTAACTCCCCCAGCACCTCCCCCAGCCCTGTGGCCACACCCCCACCACAGAAAGACTCCTCCCCCCGTACGGCCACGCCCCCAGCCGCGCCCCAGGTGAGTCTGGAGCTCCATGGAGCAGAACGGCAGAGGAACATCATGAGCGTTGTGTTGCCAGAGACTTCATGTTGTCTCTCAATATTTGTATGGCTGAGTTCAAAGTTCTGATACAGGAGAAGGTTGAGCACTGGGATAGTTTGTAATGTAAATTGTATTACGTATATTGTGTTGTGTGTACATTGCCAGGTCACCCTCGTAAAAGAGGTTTTTTAACCTCAATATTGTTAACCTCAAAAACATACTGTCATAGCTATTTCACTTTCATAAAGCCTCAAATGTAATTGAACTGAATGGATTAGTCCAATATTGACCCCCCCCCACCCCTTGTGTGTGTGTTGTGTTGTGCGTGTGCGTGTGTGTGTGTGTGTGTGTGTGTGTATGCATGCATGTGCGTGCGTGTGTGTTCTGTGTGTGCGTGCGTGTGTGCGTGTGTGCATGTGTGTGTGTGTGTGCATGCGTGTGTGTGTGTGTAGGTGAAGCGTACCAACCTGAAGAAGCCAGCGTCGGAGCGGACAGGTCACGGTCTGAGGGTCAAGTTCAACCCCCTGGCCCTGCTGCTGGACGCCTCCCTGGAGGGGGAGTTTGACCTGGTCCAGAGGATCATCTACGAGGTAGCACACACACACACACGCACACACACACACACACACACACGCATGCACACACACACACACGCACACACACACACGCATGCACACACACACACGCACGCACGCACACACACACACACACGCACGCACACACACACACACACACACACACACACACACACACGTACATACCTGCTTTGTACAGTACTATCGGTATGTTTTACGTACTGCAGAATCAAATGCAGTTGAAATGTAGCTTTTTTGCTAAGACTGACACATTTACCCCTGTGGTTGATTCATGTGTACCGTCCCTGTTCAAATAAATCAATCAAATGAAATGTAATGAGATGAAGTGTCTGGTGTAGGAAGCTGTTGTTCTCTCTGCCCATCTCAGGTGCAGAACCCCAGCACCCCCAACGACGAGGGCATCACTCCGCTGCACAACGCCGTGTGCGCCGGCCACCACCACATCGTCAAGTTCCTGCTGGACTTCGGGGTGAACGTGAACGCAGCGGACAGCGACGGCTGGTGAGACCCCCTGCTGTGTGTCCGTCCTCTCCCGCGCACACCTGCTGCAGGGCTGTCAAATAAACACTCCAACTCCCTCTAGTTGTCCACGGGGCGGCTGTAGCTCAGTTGGTAGAGCGGGTCGTTTAATGATCGAAGGGTCGGTGGTTCAAATCCCGGCTCCGACTGTCCACATGTCGAAGTGTCCTTGAGCAAGACACCTAACCCCAAATTGCTCCCAATGAGCAGGTTAGCACCTTGCATGGCAGCTACCGCCATTGGTGTGTGAATGGGTGAATGAGAGGCCATTGTAAAGCGCTTTGAGTGCCTTTTCTAAGGTGGAAAAGTGCTATATAAGTGCAGTCCATTTACCATTTGTAGATTCACAAAATGTAGATTCGATTAGTAGGCTATGTTCGCACTAAACCCCTCGCTCAATAAGTCCGTCTTCATTGATTTCCATTCAATCATCTATTCACTCACTCATTGGTTCATTGATCCCTGTCTTGTTTGGTCTGTTCACACGTGCATCTCTCTGGCCGCCCCCCCCCCCCCCCCATCCTGCAGGACCCCCCTCCACTGCGCCGCCTCTTGTAACAGCGTCCACCTGTGCAAGCTCCTGGTGGAGTCCGGGGCGGCCATCTTTGCCACCACCATCAGCGACGTGGAGACGGCGGCAGACAAGTGTGAGGAGATGGAGGACGGCTTCGCCCAGTGCTCCCAGTTCCTCTACGGTAACTATGCTAACAGAGCTGTGACTGGACTCCAGAGAGAGACCACCTTCCAGTTCCTCTACGGTAACTATGCTAACAGAGCTGTGACTGGACTCCAGAGAGAGACCACCTTCCAGTTCCTCTACGGTAACTATGCTAACAGAGCTGGGACTGGACCCCAGAGAGAGACCACCTTCCAGTTCCTCTATGGTAACTATGCTAACAGAGCTGTGACTGGACTCCAGAGAGAGACCACCTTCCAGTTCCTCTACGGTAACTATGCTAACAGAGCTGTGACTGGACTCCAGAGAGAGACCACCTTCCAGTTCCTCTACGGTAACTATGCTAACAGAGCTGTGACTGGACTCCAGAGAGAGACCACCTTCCAGTTCCTCTACGGTAACTATGCTAACAGAGCTGGGACTGGACTCCAGAGAGAGACCACCTTCCAGTTCCTCTACGGTAACTATGCTAACAGAGCTGTTCTGTGTCAGTGTGACCCTGTCTACTGAGCAAGGTTATTATAGTTACCTTATAGTTAACTAACTAAAAAACGAGGTGTGAAAAAACATTTTAGTTAACTGAAATAAAAACAAAAACTAGACTACAAAAAAATGATAACAAACTAAAACTGCATTGTGTGTTTACAAAAATAACTAAAATAAACTAAAATTATAGAGAAAATGTCCTTAGTTTTAGTCTTTTTCATTTCATACATAAGCCTAGTATTTTGGGTGGATATGAAATCTATCCTCCATTTTTTTAGCTGTCCCTGCACAGAAGTAACCTGACGTGCGCCAGATAGTTTGTTTCACACGGAGTGAAACAACATGAGCTTGCGAGATCAGGATGGTCTCACGAGGCTAGCGCAGAAGAAAAAATAAATAAAACTAATACTGAAAATAATAAAAACTAAAACTAAGCATTTTCAAAAAAATAAAAAATAAACTTAACTAGCAAACCTGCTTTAAAACTAATCAAAACTAAACTGAAATTGAAAACAAAAAGTTAAAACGATATAAAAATAAAAACTAATGAAAAAAGCAAAACTATTATAACCTTGCTTCTGAGAAGGACACATGCTGTCTCCAGGCGCTCAAAAGGTCTGTCAGGACCTTGGCTAGCCAGGGAGTCTCCCTCCCGAACAGAGGAGGTTGACCTTACATGACCCCCTCCTCTCCTCCACCTCTCCTGCCAGGCGTCCAGGAGAAGCTGGGGGTGATGAACAAGGGTGCGGTCTACGCCTTGTGGAACTACGAAGCTCAGAGCTCCGATGAGCTCTCCTTCCACGAGGGCGACGCCATCACCATCCTGCGTCGCCGCGACGACACCGAGACAGAGTGGTGGTGGGCGCGCCTACAGGATCAGGAGGGCTACGTGCCTCGCAACCTGCTGGGGGTGAGTTTATACAAACCTGGCAACCTGCTGGGGGTGAGTTTACACAAACCTGGCAACCTGCTGGGGGTGAGTTTACACAAACCTGCCAACCTGCTGGGGGTTAGTTTACACAAACCTGGCATCCTGCTGGGGGTGAGTTTACATAAGCCTGGCAACCTGCTGGGGGTGAGTTTTTTCAAATCTGGCAACCTGCTGGGGGTGATTTTTTACACAAACCTGGCAACCTGCTGTAGTGAGTTTACACACCTATTGGCAACCCGCTGGGTTGATGTAAACACGCTAGTTTACTTGATGTTAAGTGATATTTAGTGATGTGATTTGTTTGTGCCCCTGTGTTCCCCAGCTGTACCCCAGGATCAAGCCCAGACAGCGCTCTCTGGCCTAGCTCCAGCCCCCGGGGCCTGAGGACGAGGCGTGCACGAGAGGAGCATGCACGAGAGGAGCGTGCACGAGAGGAGCATGCACGTGGGCCGCACCGCTCAAACAGACTGTGCACGTTATCTAGGGTGTGTGGCTGGTCTGGCCTCGCACACAGACCCAGAGAGACCTGTGAGGAGGAGGAGGAGGAGGAGGAGGAGGAAGATGGCAGGACTGAATCCGGAGGAAGGGAGGACCATGCATGGTCAGCAGCGGTCACCTACCACAGAGAGACAGGAAACATGTCCGTCACGGTGGAGCGCTTCTCCTCTCCTCAAGGCTGATCTTGTCTAATTGCTTCAAACTATATTTTATTTATACCCCCCCACACCAAGTGAGGCTGCGCGGACCCGCCCTCTGGTGTCAGATGTGAATGTGATGAGTGGGAGCAGAGGAGTGGTCAGGTCAGAGGTCAGGTCAGAGGTCAGGACAGAGGAGTCAGTTAGGACATTGTGAACGTCTGGTTCTAGATGCATGTGCTTTAGCCAACTCCTGCTTTAGCTAACTTATATGGTTGTAGCTAACCATACCAACGATAGCTTCAGCCATCTCCTAAGGCTTAACAGTGGCTAGCCTTGCAGGAGCTGACTCAGGCACATGTCCATGTGGAGCCAGGCTTTGGGCTAATGCCGAGGTCACACTACACCACTTTCAAAGTGGTCAGATGGCAGTAGCCTAGCGCACACACTACACCACTGTCTTGTAATCGGGTATCTGGACGTCATGGTGGGTCTCACTCTATATGACTGATCGGTCACAGAAGGTCACCTGTTACAAGATTGATCAGATGTTTCATAAGCACGCTGAGTCTGCCTGCTCTCCAAACTACAGAGTTTGAGAGTCCAGATATCCAGCTCATCCGGATGGGCCTCTCTCAGAGTCCAGATATCCAGCTCATCCGGATGGGCCTCTCTCAGAGTCCAGATATCCAGCTCATCCGGATGGGCCTCTCTCAGATCGCGCTGTGCTCATGGGTGTGCACTACAATTTGCCCCCAAGCATTCTGGGGCTTTTGTCCTGGATTTTGAAAAACGAATGGGCAAGCAGAAAATCACGCCAAAAACGTGTAGTGTGATCTCGGCATGAGTGTGGTGAGACTGATACAAACTGCCCTGGATTTGTGTCTGTCTACAGAGGAACATGGCAGGTAGAGGATGTTTTTGAGGGCTGTTAGTAGGTTGATACAGAAGGACATAGAGAGCCTGAAGCACTGGTTCAGAAAAAGAACACAGAGGTCTAGGAGTCACGTTACAGTGTTTGAATGTTCTGGAAACCAAAGATGTAAATGTGTTGTGATAGAGGGATGAGGAGGGGAAAAGAGCAGTCTTCCACAGTGGTTCTCTCGATTATAATCAACTACAGTATGAGTGTTACGCCATTCAGCCAATCACAGACAACTATGCTTGATAAGCCAGCCAGATGACTCGTTGTCTTCTCTTTTGGGTGTCTAATCATATTAAGTTGAGTTTTTAGACATACAACACATACATTTGTAAATTGTATTATTACCTATTATTATTTTCACCCTATGTATTTGTCCAGTGTTGTGTATTTGATGTAATGTAGCAAGATGCAGTCATGTTTCTGTTAGCAGGGTTGAGTTGCAGACTCAGTCATGTTTCTGTTAACAGGGTTGAGTTGCAGACTCAGTCATGTTTCTGTTAACAGGGTTGAGTTGCAGACTCAGTCATGTTTCTGTTAGCACGGTTGAGTTGCAGACTCAGTCATGTTTCTGTTAGCAGGGTTGAGTTGCAGACTCAGTCATGTTTCTGTTAACAGGGTTGAGTTGCAGACTCAGTCATGTTTCTGTTAGCACGGTTGAGTTGCAGACTCAGTCATGTTTCTGTTAGCAGGGTTGAGTTGCAGACTCAGTCATGTTTCTGTTAGCACAGTTGAGTTGCAGACTCAGTCATGTTTCTGTTAGCAGGGTTGAGTTGCAGACTCAGTCATGTTTCTGTTAGCAGGGTTGAGTTGCAGACTCAGTCATGTTTCTGTTAGCAGGGTTGAGTTGCAGACTCAGTCATGTTTCTGTTAGCACGGTTGAGTTGCAGACTCAGTCATGTTTCTGTTAGCAGGGTTGAGTTGCAGACTCAGTCATGACTCAGTCGTGAGTGTGTGGTGTATCCAGCCACTGGAGGAGATGATCATACAAATACAGTACAACACCCATTTATGCAACATGTAATATAAATGTAAACACATAAAGGTCCCTAGAAGGGAGAACTGGCGTCTGTGTGCTGTCCTTCTGTTACACATCCTAAGTCCTTCTGTTACACATCCTAAGTCCTTCTGTTACACATCCTAAGTCCTTCTGTTACACATCCTAAGTCCTTCTGTTACACACCCTAAGTCCTTCTGTTACACACCCTAAGTCCTTCTGTTACACATCCTAAGTCCTTCTGTTACACATCCTAAGTCCTTCTGTTACACATCCAAGTTGTCTGTGTTTGAGGAACATACATTTAGCCTGCATTGTGAATAAGATAACGACAGAATGAATCTCTGGACATCATAATAATATATTGTTAGATATTGATATTTAATGTGTTCATGTGTATTTAATGTGTGACATGATGAATGGTTGTATAAGACAGTTTATTATCTGCACACAGCTGACAGACCATACTACTACACAATAAGTATTTTCTGAAGAATGTGTGCTTCCTGAAAGCAATGAAAAACATTTAATTCAGAGCTTAAACAGTACTTAATAGTGTTAATTAGTATTAATTAAGAATTGAAATGGAATATAGACATAATGTGTGACATGGTGAATGATGTACAGTAGGCCTATATCTGCACACAGCGGCTTCATTCAAGTTATAAATCCACCCTCCCTTCGGCCTACGTTGGACGACCTGAACAGGCCCTGGAAACTATTTCGTACGCCGAGGCTGTAATCTCAGCTCGGACTTTGTTTCCTCACAGAGGGGTGTGAACTGCGGGGCCAGGGGGCATTCTAGTTCAGGCGCGCAGAGCTCACTACTCGGTGACTGCAGCATATCCTACAACACTGTTGCAAACTGCGTCAACTATATGATTGTGTTATTTCACCCACCCATAGGGAATGTTAATCCACATTGACAGCAGAGAGACGCGCTCTGAGCTGGTTACGCGCCGAGGACGCGCTCGCTGCCCCAGCGTATCAGAGAGGTGATCATTCTGACAGATGCGCATTGAATGCCCCACACGCAGTTAACCCTTTCAGTAGCCCGTCCAGAGTAGCCTACAGTAGCCTACAGACGTGGACACACCAGCCATCGGTACCAGTCAGGGCTGAATCAACACACCAGCCATCGGTACCAGTCAGGGCTGAATCATGGCCACCACAGAGGGCTTCCACCTCAACACGCCGCTCCTGGAGAGCATGGGCATGTCCAAGCGAGCGGGGACCACCGTGTACCTCAAGATGGAGAGCTCTCAACCATCCGGCTCCTTCAAGATCCGCGGTATCGGTCACCTGTGCCAGAAGGTAGGCCTACTGATACAGAGTCCAATGCAGCTGTTACAGCATTGATTGTATAAAATACCGGGTTACAGTTTAGTCGTATCAATAAATATCTCAGAAAGGTCTCAGAAACATGTCAAATTATGTAATCATAATGTCATCATAGACGACATAGCTCCCGGTAGAAAGACATTTTTAGAAACTGTTATGAGGAAGAATGTAGAAAATGGACGTCATGGTTTAAAGGGGATGTTTCCAACTTAGGTAAGGTTTGATCAACACTACCCCCTAGCGTCGAAGAGGGGAACTGCAATTCAGTGTGACGACCTTTCAGCCTGTTCGTCGTGTAGTTTGTTAACGTTCACCCTCTTGAACATGACTGTATGCCGCACCGTCATTACACATGTTGGAATAACCTACTGTCACCCTAGAACAACACCTGACCCATAGCATGGTTCTCCTGCCATCTCTCAGGTAGCTGGGCCTAAATCTAAAGGAGTTGTCTGTTCCTCAGGTAACCTACGTAATAACATTACATAATCATTTGATTGACTTGAACCACACTCAAATCACCTAGAATCATTTTGGATCAAAAAGGATTACTGTAACTGATTATGTCAAAAATACTCCCACTCTGCCACTAGGTCCGTCTTACATATCAAACTGCACCACTGTTGTTGGATGAAGGCCATAGCCTACTGTTGTAGTACACTGATGGATATCTCTATATTATATTAGTGTGTCTCAGTATTGTAAGTGATGTTGACGTCCAGGGGGCAACGCTGGCATGGCTACAGCCTACGTGGCTCGAAAACTCAATCTCCCAGCAACCATCATTGTGCCGTCCTCCACCCCCGAGCTGGTCGTCCAGAAGCTGAAGGACCAGGCGGCCTCCGTCAGGATCGTGGGCAGGGTAAGGGTGCCTGCGAGGGACAGTCCGGGTCTCCTGCCTCACAACCCCATCACCTGTGTCGCCAGTGACCAGGAAGGTGCCCTTGGAACGGCTCTGAGGCCTTGGGGTTGATTCTGAAGATCCAGAGTTGGTATAGTCAAATCAAACTTTATTTGTATAGTGCATTTCATACACAGAAGCAACTCAATGTCCTTTACAGAGAGCAATGGGGGGACGGACAGAGAACCTACCCTACATTTTTCAGAGGCAATAAAAAAAAACGTTCACCCAGTGTGCCAATATAGGAGAACTGTAAACATTCTTCCCTGACCTCTCAACAAGGCGATCTAGCAAGCTCCTGGAACATGTTGAATGGTAACAGAGAATGCAGTAGAACCTCAGTAAGCCCTGAAGCGTGACCCTCCATGTTGATGTGCAGGTGTGGGACGACGCCAACGCCGAGGCCCTGCGTCTGGCCCAGACGGCCGGGCTGACCTACGTCCCCCCATTTGACCACCCGCTGCTCTGGTGAGACGCTGACACACACGGCCACGGATCTGTGGAGACAGAACAGCTCTTTTGATTGATTAATTAATTCATTTTATTTATGGATATTGCAGACATTAAAATCTGAGGGCTAACATGTAAAAGCGTAAACACTTGTTTCCATCATAGTCCCTGATGTCTGAAAGAGGACACACAGTAACACATAACATCCATGAAATCATAGGTATAGGTACTGCACTTGTAACACGCTCCCCATCCAGTTGTTACACTGGCCCGGAGCACCATTCACACACCAATGGCAGCAGCTGCCATGCAAGGCGCTTGCCTGCTCATTGGGAGCAATTTGGGGTTCAGTGTCTTGCCCAAGGACACTTCGACAGGTAGTCAGGAGGAGCCGGGATTCGAACCACTATGATCACTGAACAACCCGCTCTACCAACTGAGCTATACCGCCGCCTCCATGAAATCATAAAATCTTAGCTCTCCTATATCATCCCTGATATAATCAAGGAAGCTGCCTGGAAGGAATGAAGCACAGACGCGTCACACGTGTCTCTGGTGACAGGAAGACTGGGCCTCACTTTTGCCGGGCTCACACTACAGGATTTTTGGGCCAATTTATCCCCGATTCACTCCCCCCGACAATCAGAGGAGGAATCTGGTCTGGAACGTTGGTCGGGGCCGATGATCGGTCCAGATTATCTTGTAATGTGAGGTGTTTACAGATCCAATCTTATACCTCCCGATCGGCTCGCAGACCCATCGGGGCGGCCCCGATAATATCAAACGTTTGATATTTAAGATTATTACGTCCCGACTTTACAAGTGAGACGGCGAGACCAGTGGTTCGTTGCTCCCACGGGCACGATAAGATCCTGTAGTGTGTGATGAGCTGTTATTTTCAAATCTTGCTGTGTGTGCTCGTATGAGATGCGCAAGAAGAATATCTGTTAAGATTCTCCTTATGTGCGTGAAGTAACCCGATTTAGAAATTGGTTAGGATTTTAAATATCCTGTAGTGTGAGCCCGGCATAAGCTTCACTAACGCTGTATCTAGATGTTGGTCAGGTGATGTACAGATGGTCCTGAACCTGTGAACCCCGCTCCCCCCCCAGGGAGGGCCATGCCAGCGTGATTCGGGAGCTCCGTGCCGGCCTGCCAGCGAGGCCTGGGGCCGTGGTAGTGTCTGTGGGCGGAGGAGGGCTGCTCTGTGGGGTGGTGGAGGGCATGAAGGAGGTGGGCTGGGGCTCGGTGCCCATCCTCGCCATGGAGTCGCAGGGCGCCGATTGCTTCAACGCAGCGGTGAAGGCCGGGAGACTGGTCACCCTGCCGGACATCACCAGGTGAGTGAGGCAGAGACACACAGCTGCTTAGCGTGTGTGTGTGTGGGGGGGTATGTTACTGCTTAGCGTGTGTGTGTGTGTGTGGGGGGGTATAATACTGCTTAGCGTGTGTGTGTGTGGGGGGGTATGTTACTGCTTAGCGTGTGTGTGTGTGGGGGGGTATGTTACTGCTTAGCGTGTGTGTGTGTGGGGGGGTATGTTACTGCTTAGCGTGTGTGTGGGGGGGTATGTTACTGCTTAGCGTGTGTGTGGGGGGGTATGTTACTGCTTAGCGTGTGAGTGGGGAAGTATGTTACTGCTTAGCGTGTGTGTGGGGGGGTATGTTACTGCTTAGCGTGTGTGTGGGGGGGTATGTTACTGCTTAGCATGTGTGTGGGGAGGTATGTTACTGCTTAACGTGTGTGTGGGGGGGTATGTTACTGCTTAGTGTGTGTGTGGGTGGGTATGTTACTGCTTAGCGTGTGTGCAGTTTGGGGGCTGGAGGTTTCTGAACCCTACTCTCCAATGAGCACCTCTCTGTCAGCGTTCCTTTCAGTGATACAGTAACATAGTTAGTGGTAGCACACCTGCTGTACAACTGCTCAAGGCTAAAGACTAAAGGTGACCGAGCTTTCGAAGTAGTGGCTCCTAGGCTGTGGACCTACGTTGTGTGGCCTCTTTTGACTCCTTTAAAAATGCAGCTAAAGACTCATCTTTTCAGACTGGCCTTTGTCTAGCGTACTGTGTCTTTTTAGGTTTTGATGTCATTGTTTTTATGTTATAGTTATAGTTTATTATAGTTGTTTTCACCATTGTTTTAATGATCTGATGATTTTGTGAAGCACTTTGTGACCTTATTATGTGAAAGGTGCTACTGTACAGTATATTAAATATAATGTACCTACTTATGTTTGTGAAACACTAACGTATCTGTCCCCAGTGAGGCCAAGTGTCTGGGGGCCAAGACGGTGTGTCAGCGGGCGTTCGACTGCAGCCAGGAGGAGGGCAGCACCATCATCTCAGAGGTTGTCTCAGACTTACAGGCCCTAGAGGCAGTGGAGACTTTCCTGGGTGAGTCTTATAGAGCTGATCATAATCCACATGAGACTTGTGGGGGTAGCTACAGTAGTTACATACGGCTTGTGTGTGTATGTGTGTGTGTGTGTGTGTGTGTGTGTGTGTGTGTGTGTGCAGATGAGGAGCGTGTGTTGGTGGAGCTGGCATGCGGGGTGTCCTTAGCAGCGGTCTACAGTGGGGTCATCCAGAGGTTGCAGGGCGAAGGTCGTCTGCCTCGCCCTCTCGGACCCCTGGTGGTCATAGTGTGCGGAGGCAGCAGTGTCGACATGGCCCAGCTG
>NC_140249.1:9903169-9905669 GCF_949987555.1 Borostomias antarcticus
TGAGACATGTCGGAGGTGAAAGCCGGACTGTTTCTGGTGGAGATGTTTACCTAAACACTGGCTAGAGGATGCCAGAATGCTGGAATGTCTGGAAGAGACGCACAAAACATCAACAGAAAAATACTCACCTGACATGGACCATCAACCCAACACAAATGATACGCATGAAACAAGGAAGCACACCGATGCCAAGGGACCTTCTGATTTTCAATAAACTGATGATTTTTTTATTTTATATAGCCCATAACATATTTGGTCCAAAACTCACAAATTGTCCAAACTCACTCTGAAAGTGCAGTGTCTCAGAAAATTAACTCTTTGAAATAGCTTAGCCTCATCCTAAAATTGCCCTAATTGTAATAAGTGATGAGCTCTACCGATTAGCTTTACTCTATTTTGAAGTAACTCACCCTGCTGTTAACCTTGTGTCACCAGACTCTCCTCGGGGGAGGAAAGCCTGATTTCCATTCTCTATCAGATCCAGATCCTATCTAGAGCCGCCAAACCTGACGTGCCTGATGGTTTGCTTCACATAAACATCAGGGAACTCTCTGTTGGAAACTGTTTGGAAAAGGGCAGGCCTTTTCAAAAATACTTGGCAGGTGATTGGATGAACCACCTGTCTGTCACGCGCTAACTTCAACCGCTCCTCACTGTCGTCACACCAAAACCCGCCCAGCCTTTGTATTTCAAATTCCTCTGAACCAACGCCACTTTGTGAGATTGTTTTCTGATCGGGCACTAATGGGTCTCTATGGAGAGCATCCAGACAGAATGTGAGGCCAGAGATTAGGAGGGTCTCACGAGGCTGGAGCCCGTCTTCTTCTAAACTGCATCCAATAATTTGTCTGATACTCTGCATCTAAGGATTTTCCATTATACTGACATCCATCCAGGTTGTATCTGGTTTGTCACTAGGAGATTGAGTAAAACATGGACATAGCAGATGAGGTATTTCCAGAAGTACTTGATGAAACTTGCCGGATCTATAAGATTACATCTTTTTTTTGGAGCACCGTTTCCGTATCCGGATCCAACTTTGCCTTAGACCCACCCTAGACCTGCCTTAGACCCAGCCTAGACCTGCCTTAGACCCTCCCTAGACTTGTCTTAGACCCGCCCTAGACCTGCTTTAGACCCACCCTAGACCTGCCTTAGACCTGCATTAGACCCGCCGTAGACCTGCCCTAGACCTGCCTTAGACCCACCCTAGACCTGCCTTAGACTCGCCTTAGACCTGCTTTAGACCCGCCCTAGACCTGCCTTAGACCCACCCTAGACCTGCCTTAGACCCACCCTAGACCCACCTTAGACCCGCTTTAGACCTGCCCTAGACCTGCCGTAGACCCACCCTAGACCTGCCCTAGACCCGCTCTAGACCTGCCCTAGACCTGCTTTAGACCCACCCTAGACCCACCTTAGACCCGCTTTAGACCTGCCCTAGACCTGCCGTAGACCCGCCCTAGACCTGCCCTAGACCCGCTCTAGACCTGCCTTAGACCCACCCTAGACCTGCCTTAGACCCACCCTAGACCTGCCTTAGACCCACCCTAGACCTGCCTTAGACCTGCATTAGACCCGCCGTAGACCTGCCCTAGACCTGCCTTAGACCCACCCTAGACCCACCTTAGACCTGCTGTAGACCCGCCCTAGACCTGTCCTAGACCCGCCCTAGACCCGCTCTAGACCCACCTTAGAGCGGATGTAAACAGCAGAGCGCCCGGCCCCAGACTACCCTGCTGTTGAGTCCCCTTCATCCATCATGGCTCCCGCATGCCTTGGTTTCAGGTGTCCTCGTTACCCTGGGGCTCCCCTGCCTCCATCGCTGTCACATAGTCTGCAGCTAATACATTTTTATTTGAATTTAATGTCAAGAGCTCTCATACTATATAATAATAATAATAATAATAATAGATGTTTTTGGTCCGCCTCCACCATATTTCAAATGTGTTTTTTCTCGAAGTGACATAGTCAGCTAGTTGCAGCCCTAGTCGCAGCCCTAGTCGCAGCCCTAGTCGCAGTATGTCCACCATGTCTGATGGAAGAGCATGTACATGCAACATGAGCCTGTGTCGGGGGGTCTGATGATGAGACGGCCGGAGTAGCATTCCTCTCCCCTCCTCTCACTCCCCGGCAGATCTGACTCAACACACTGGCTATTATCTGGCCAAAGGTCGCCTGGGGAGGAGAGACGTGCTGTTGTTGAACCCCTCTGTGGCCGGCGGAGCTCCTCTCTGGTGTCTCTCTGGTGTCTCTCTGGTGTCTCTCAGATGCTGGCTGTGGGGGTTTAGCTGGTGGTTTGCTGACAGACTCGGCTTGTAACATCGGAGGGGAGGCTGACTGCCTGCTTGTCTGCCTGTCTCTTTGTGTGACTGACTGACTGCTTGTCTGCCTGTCTCTTTGTGTGACTGTACCTGACTGCTTGTCTGCCTGTCTCTTTGTGTGACTGACTGACTGCTTGTCTGCCTGTCTCTTTGTGTGACTGTACCTGACTGCTTGT
>NC_140249.1:9913169-9914829 GCF_949987555.1 Borostomias antarcticus
GAACACTTTGATCTGAGTTCTAAACCCGATTCATTCAGTCCTGAGCTGCTAGTAACTGATAGTTTCATTCACCAGTTAGGGTTCACCAATCAGTTTCCCCGCCCCTGGGCACATCTTCTGAGGACATAGTCTGGAGGTAGCCATCTTGTTTTGTTCTGTTCGCTGTAAACGTCACCAGAATGGAATGCAACTCTTCTCGTCCTTATAGTCAGTGTTGGGTAAGTTACTTTCAAAACAACTTGTTACACATTAGGACTGTCAACTGAGCTCAGAAATTATATTCAAATTTCTCTTTAAATATTTTCTGAAAATCGAATATATTTGATTATTGGTATTGTATATTTTTGTATTGAAAATTACGTATACAATGGAACCACTTCTAACCACAAGAGGGCGTCTCGGCCTATTGTCATGAACAAGCACCAACGGAACCTTCATGTCCGTCTGTGTTCACAGGATTCAAGTATTCAAATAACGTTAATACCCAGTCAACATGGGTGACATTTAGTGCTAACTTAGGGCTTTAGGGCTTTTATCAGGCCTATATCCTAGCCCAGGGGTTCCCAAACGTTTCCATGCCAAGGCCCCCCAAATAACTGTAGCCTCTGGCTGTGGTCCCCTAGCCTGGCAACGCCATCCTGATGACATGAGCTCACTTTCTCTACACATTTGCGAAGAGGGTCTGGCGATGCCAGGCTAGCGGCCCCCTATTACAAGATGGCAAAAATCCAAAACAAAAAAACTGGCATAGGCTATATAAGACGAGTTCTGTAGTCGTGCATTTTTCTGTATGCTGTAAAGTTAACGTGATCTAGCTAGCACAAGCAGTTGTAGGCTGATGTTTTGAATTTATGTCAGGCACGACTGAAAAGGCATGGCCTCATTTCGATATGAATGGATTTTACAGTAGGCCTATTCAATTCATATTTTATTTTAAACCGGTACAATAATATTATGAAATTCAATTCATAATATTATTGTATAAAAATCCAAAATAAAATATTCATCATCTGCCTGCATGAAGGTAACGTCATCATGATGAGGATGAGTCTCTCACCAGCCGTTCGAATTGCGCCTCTGATCTTCTCCAACCTGGAGAGTTTCTCTGCCATTGCTCCTGCACTTTCAAATATCCTGCCTCAGATCACGTTAATCCTCTTTTAGTAACCCGGTGTTCCCGGGTTTCACCACCAATTGTTGACCTAGAAATAAACCAAATTTTCTGTCTTTTATTTACTTTATTTTTCTACAATTGGCAGAGGCGTCATACCATGTCAGTTCTCAACACAAACCCCAATGAAAATGATACATATACACAAATTAAATCCAGGTGCGTGCCACTACAATTAGCACGTCAATTATGGTCCACAAAAGCGTGTGGCTCTGGAATACGCTCGGGCCTATACGGGAACGCGCTCGGGACTATAAGAAAACAACAACATTAGAAATACACAAAACACCGTTCCAACAACAAAAATATGGATAGTAAATCAACTGCGCACTTATATGCTATATTTACTGAATGTAGGCTATATTAACCCAGAGCAAATGACATGTTGGATAGAAAGTTTCAACACGGGCGTCAGCTGGCCTGCTACTGGGCAGGGTGGCTGGGTGGAACCTGGATACAGGAGCTGTGGATCAGTATGGGCTTGTGTGT
>NC_140249.1:9920029-9922529 GCF_949987555.1 Borostomias antarcticus
AGGAGAAGTTGGAGAGAGAGAGCAGCGAGCACAAGGCTGTCAAACAGCAAGTAGCTGAGCTGTCGGCCCGGCTGCATGAGCTCAACACTGTACGACCAGCCAATCACTATCCTGTACTACCCCCCTACGCTCTACCCCCCCTACCCCGTACCCTCCTACCCTTCTTCCCCCTACCCCCCTACCCCGTACCCTCCTACCCCCTACCCTTCTTCCCCCTACCCCCCTACCCCTTACACTCCTACTCCTGCCTTGCCTCTCTCTACCCCAGCCCCACACCCTTGAGCTCTCTCCCTCTCCCTCTCTCACTCCTTCTCTCTCGCTCTCTCTCTCTCTCTCCCCATCACTCTCTCTCTCTCTCTCTCTCTCTCTCTCTCTCTCTCTCTCTCTCTCTCTCTCTGCCCCATCTCTCCTCCCTCCCTGAGTGTGTGTGTAGTTACAGGATGAGTGATTATTCAGTAGAGTGGTGCATTAAACGTGGACATGGCTCTCTGCTCCAACTCAGATCACTGAATGTTAACCAGAGCTGCTGCAGCCATACAGCGCTTACATCATTTCCATTCCCTAACTAACCAGGATGCACAGAAGCACATGAAGTGTTATTATACACTAACTGAATGTGTAACGTCTGGACTTACTGAATGGTTTCTGGAATGTTCCGGTGTACTTGTTCTCTGAATTTGTGTGAGTGTGTGTGTGACCTGGACAGTGCGCTGTGTTCTCTGACTGGCTGTGTGTGTGTGTCTGTGGTTCCAGAGGCCCATGGTTCCTGGGGGGCCCCCCCTCCCCCCGGGGGCTCCCGGAGGACCCCTCCCTCCCCCTCCCCCCATGGCTGGCATCCCTCCTCCCCCGCCGCCGCCCCCCGGGGGCGCACCCCCGCCTCCTCCCCCTCCGCCGGGCGGACCGCCCCCTCCCCCGGGCATGGCTTCCTTCGGGGTGCCCCCGGCGCCCGGCGCCCCCCTGGGCTCGGGGCTGAAGAAGAAGAGCATCCCTCAGCCCTCCAACGCCCTCAAGTCCTTCAACTGGGCCAAGCTGGCGGAGGTCAGACACCATGCGTCGTCCGGTATGGTATCAGAGGGGGGGGGGGGGGGGGGGTGAGCAGGGCAGAGCAGTAACACTGGCTGTTTGCAGAACAAGCTGGAGGGGACTGTCTGGAAGGAGGTGGACGATCTGAAGGTCTTCAAGGTCCTGGACCTGGAGGACATAGAGAAGACCTTCTCAGCCTACCAGAGACAACAGGTACTGTTAAGTACCGCGTTACAGGAAAGACCTAGCTACACTAAAAGCCTGAAACATTCTAGAACCCCACTCTGCAACATTCTAGAACCCTAACCTGCAGTATTCTTAGAACCCCACTCTGCAACATTCTAGAACCCTAACCTGCAGTATTCTTAGAACCCCACTCTGCAATATTCTAGAACCCCACTCTGCGACATTTTAGAACCATGTTGTACAACATTCTAGAACCCTACTCAACAATATTCTAGAACTCTACGACATTCTAGAATTCCACTCCACAATATTAGAGCACCCCACTTCAACATTCTAGAACCATATTCTGCTACATTCTAGAACCCCGTTCTGTGACATTCTAGAACCCACTCCGCAACATTGTAGAATGAAACATTCTAGGCCCCTAATCTAGAACCCTACTCTGCCTAGAGTAACCGGGACAGCAGGCCACTAGGCCAGGGAGCAGCAGGCCACTAGGCCGTGTTATTTGAGCTCTACAGGCCCTAGTCTAATGTGTTCTTCTGAGGTCTGGACCTGTTGCACCTTGTTGTTGTGATGATGTGTGTGGACAGTTAATATGCATCTCTCACTTGCACCTCGGACTTCTCCCTCTGCTGCTCCTCACAAACTTATCCTTATCGTTGATTGGCTGAACTGCCCCTGATAATGCTGTGATTGGCTACTGCATGCTTGTTCTAATGAATGCGGCCTCTCCCTGCTTCCTTCCTGACCCGCCCACCAGGAGTTCTTACCCAACACCAAGGTGAGTGTGAGTGACCTCTATGACCTTTACCCTGCTAGTTGCTCGTCTGTCTGTCTGTCTGTCTGTCTGTCTGTCTGTCTGTCTGTCTGTCTGTCTGTCTGTCTGTCTGTCTGTCTGTCTGTCTGTCTTTCTGTCTGTCTGTCTGTCTGTGTCATTCCTTCAGCTTTAGCTTGCCTTCACCCGAATCTTCACCATTCTCACCAAAGTGCACTCTCCTGTGTGTGTGTGTGTGTGTGTGTATTTTTAGTGTGTGTTTCTGTGCGTGCGTGCGTGTGTGTGTGTGTGTGTGTGTGACTGTCTGTTTTGGGTTGTGTGTGTGTCTGTGGATAACCCCCCCCCTCCCCCGGTCTAAGATTAGCTAGATGACGTCTTGTGGAACAAGCGTCTAGCGAGCACCGCATAGCTGAACGAACGCTTCCAGTTTATCGGCGAGCTGCTCTCGATGTCTCTGGCTGTAATTAGCCCTAATAGGGCCTGCGGCGAGCTGTGGGCCGGGGGGCGGGGCCA